>NW_009718683.1:6081-29851 GCF_000703405.1 Apaloderma vittatum | reverse complement strand
TTCCTGCTGTGAATGCCTATTGTTTTGAATCCTATGATATATCACAGTCTTTATGAGGTCTGACCCTTTGGATTGTAGATATTTATAAGTACAAGCTCGGTGTTTGTTTCAACATCCGTAACAGCATAGCTTAGAAGAAATCGAATTTGTCTTTTAACGTACTTTTATCTTTAACCACTTCAGAGAAAACACTTAAAAAAGGTAACATTTGGAAATACAAATCTGATAATAAAGAAATAAAAAGATAGGAAGAACATTCTGAGTTATGTACAAATCAATGGGTGTATCTTAAATATGCTTGAGACACTTTAGAAGATGATTTGTAATCTTTCTGTTAATAAGAATTCTTGTTCCCAGTTCTCTTTTTTTCCTTTAATATATACCATCTGTATTAATTATTCTCTTCTGGCAGAATAGCCCCAGAGACCATGTCTAACTGATACTTTCTTAAACCTTGGTATTCAGAAGTGACCTCTTGACTTTCAGTCACTTATAGTGAGCAACACAAAACGAAGAAAACCCAGAACCCTATGAAAATAAGAAACCCTGACTTTGTGAGCTCCTTGGATATCATGTATCAGAGCTTGCTGCAGTTTGAAATGTCCTAGGGGCCATGGAAATTTGGGATTTCTGACAGAAACACCAATTCAGTCTGAGCTTGAGTATTGGTAATGACTCCTTCCTAATAAACTTTATACTGTAATATGATAATATTTCAAGGTTGCAATTTAATGTTGAGCACAGTTGAGTCTGGCAGAAAAAAATGAATCTAATATTTTAGTGTCTGATTCTGTTTTCATCTTATGTTGGTGTAATCAGCAGCTAAAGCAGTATGAGGAAAGATCCAGAGACGTGTCTTTCTTCTCTGCAGACTTCATGAAAATTTACTCTTCTCAAGAGTTCTCAAGTTTTCTTGTGTATCGTAGGTTTCTTCATTGCACGTTTTGCACTGTCTTTCCTGGGTTTAGCAATTCTAATGCCCTAAGCTTCTGAGGGCTGAGAACTGGGTTATCTGAGGTGGGAAACAGGCAAGGGAGATTACATGTAGAACTTTTGTTTCATCTTATTTGGGCTCTTACACAAGAAAATAGATGTCATTTTTGCTTTCCTCTCACAAACTGTTGAGTATCTTCTCTGTGTGGAAGTTCCCATTTGTGGAAGTTGCCATATATACCTCTCAACCTCCAGTCAAGAAACCAATTAACTTGGGGAACTTATTTTCAAATTTTCAGGTCATGTTTTGGGTTTCCCTTTTACTTTTTCATCCTAGAAACTAGATTCTGTCATAGTGGGTTCTGTCAGACAGTTTTATCAAGTTCACATCCTTGTGAATTCCTAGAATGATTTAGTTATGCAACTCACCTAGCCTATCTCCTCTCTATCTGTATCTCCTGATATTCTAAATATCTATTGCTATGTATGTCTGCTGTATATCTCACTATTGAGACTGTGAAGGTTGAATGAGAATTGGACAGTAAGTAGTTGGAGATGTGTATAGCATCTTATAGGCCTGTGCTTAAACCACTGCCTGTGGGATTTCAGCCTCGCATTACTTCTAATTAATGATATGGAGCCCGTCAAAAGAATATAGGTGTCATTTCTCATGATGCAGATGGCTGTTAATTACGGTTAATGTTGCAATGAAGGGCATGTTTATGTGTCCCCTCCTCAGTCTAGAGTTGTGAAAAAAATTATCTAGAAGTTTATTAATAAAACAAATTCAGTGATTCAAGATCCTCTATATAAGGAAGGAATTAATTTCTTTGTTGATATGGGCAAGAATCCTCAAAGATGGGCATCAAAGGCAACGTGAATCTACTCTAGAATTCTATGATTCTATGCTACTAGTGATTACTTTGCATCTATTTGCTTTCATTTTGCACTATATTAATGCTTTATCCCACATTGCCCTGTACCCACTGTCTGGATTTACAAGTGACTGTTGAGCTAGAATGGATTTTTTTTGTGGGGTCCATATGAAATTTCCTAAATAGTTTGTATACCTGTCAAAGATTTTGCTAAATTCCGTGAACCTTAGGGAATTTGGCTGAGGTAAGTGCTATGCATAAGCCTTGGCACCTGACCCGATATAATCACCTAATGATGTTTTTCAGCTATATGGATCCTGAATTTTCTGCTGGCTGTTTTTAATTTCAGGTTGAAATTGTGTGACTTCTGCTATGCAATATGAAGCTATCTCAGCATTCTGTTTGCTTTGCAGTATATGGTAGCATTTCAATGCCAACATAAGAAGAGACAAAGAAAATAAAACAAAAACATTCTCATTACCTTTGCTGAATTACAGCATTATGCTTATGTTTACCCAGGTAATGAAGCTTAGATTTTTGCTGGGCAGGGAAATGCAATAATTTACTATTTACCTATGATTATCTGTATGAGATACCACTCAAAACCTGACTGATTTTATAATTTCTTGTGTAATAAATCACTCTTGTCCTATAGTACTGCAGTGTGCTGTGCAGCATTTCCTTCACCTTTGTGGTGATAAGCTGCTTGATAAACATAAATGCAAAATCCAGAAAGTGGTTAAAAAAGTGCCTGGAGCATCCTGTCTGCTTTACTGTTTCCTCTTACTTAGCATAAAAATTGTTTGCTGTCTATGGCTTTGGCACCCAGATGTGTTAGAACTGCTAAGCCTAAGCAAGCTCACAGGAAAAAGTGTGCTCAGCTACTAATGTTCCTACAGTGGCTTTAGTTCACAGCCTTGTGTTGGAGGCTGTTTGCTACAAAGGTGAACATGAAGAGGATGAGATGGGGATTCTTAAGTTTCAAGAACTCATATCCAAAGATGTCATGGATATGGGTCAAGTTAGCAGTGTGATTTCTCAACTAATTTAATAACCATCTATAAAAGTTAGTGGACACTCTAATGGATGGGATGATCATGGCATTTATTGCTTATTATTAATATTAATCATTATTACAGGGACAAAGTGGAGAAAAGAAAGTCCTTCTAGTGATCTGCTTCCTTTCTGACTGAGGTGGTGTTTCACCCCATGAGATGAGAAAGTTAATGTTTTGAGGCTTTTGCTGAACACCCAGTCAAAAGACCTCAGCTGTCAAAAATTCCATCCACCCTCTGCTCCCCTATCTCAAAACAAACAAAATCTGGGTTATGTGAACCTATATAACCAAGAAGTGCTTCCCTGTCATAAATCTTGAATGGGATTCTGATTCCTTACTGAGCATGACCTGTTTTCTGGCCAGGGAAGTCTTGACTCTGCAATGCACGGCAAGAATGTGCCACAGATGAACTCAGGGCACACAGAAGAGACATCTTGTACAGCCAGGGATTATTTTAAAATTGAGAGAGTAACATAATGTAAAAAATCTTTACCTTTTCTAAAAGCATTCTCCTTGTTCAAAGTGAAATGACTGGCATTACTGAGCTGAAATGTACCTGGGAAGGAGAAACCAGGAAAAAACTCTCAAGTCAATTTGAATCTCATGCTGGCTAGAAGGTTGCACTCAAAAGACTTGTGGTCAACAGCTTGATGTCCACATGGAGACCAGTGACAAGTAGAGTTCTGCAGGGATCTGTTCTGGGTCCAGTGCTGTTCAACATCTTTGTCAGCAACGTGGGCAGTGGCATTGAGAGCACCCTCAGCAAGTTTGTCAACACCACCAATGGTGTGGTGTGGTGGAGTCACTTGATGGAAGAGATGCCATCCAGAGGGACCTTGACAGGGCCAGCGAAAACTGCATGTGGTTCAACAAGTCAAAGTACACCTGGGTCAGGCCAGTCCCAGGCACAAATACAAACTGGGCACGGAGTGGGTTGAGAGTAGCCCTGAAGAGAAGGATTTGGGGATGTTGATAGATGAGAAGCTCAACATGAGCCGACAGTGCGCTCATGCAGCCCAGAAGGCCAACCGCATGCTGGGATACATCAAGAGGAGTGTGGCCAGTGGATCAAGAGAGACGATTCTCTCCCTTTACTCTGCTCTTGTGAGACCCCACCTCAAATATTGTGCCCAGTTCTGGTGTCCCCACCATAAGAGGGGCATAGATCTGTTGGAACAAGTTCAGAGGAGGGCCACAAAGATGATCCAGAGGCTAGAGCACCTTTGCCACAAGGATAGGCTGAGGGAACTGGGATTGCTCAGCCTGGGGAAGAGAAGACTGGGGGGGGCCTTAGAACTGTCTTCCAGACAGTTTAAGGCAGTTAGAGGCTGGAGAGGGACTTTTTATAAGAGTATCCAGCAATAGGACAAGGGGAAATAGATTTAAAATGGAGAATAGGATCTTAGGAAGAAATTCTTCTGTATGAGGGTAGCAAGACTCTGGAATAGATTGCCCAGAGAGGTTATGGATGCCTCTACCCTGGAGATGTTCAAGGCCAGGCTGGATGAGGCCTTGAGCAACGTGGTCTGCCCATGGCAGGGAGGTTGGATTAGATGATCTCTAAGGTCCCTTCCAATCTAAGATATCCTATGATTCTATGATATTACTTTCCGATGAGGTGGCAGAAAAACAAGGTACTTTTATATGAGCCATGTAGAGCAAGCTAAAGTGCAAGGCTATTATGGTAAGCAGGGGTAAAGATAAATTATCTAATTGCCTCTGGGACTATTTTATTTCTAGGGACACAATATCTGTTATCTGTGCCACTTATCCTTCACGCGTGGAAACAAACAGTTTTGTTCTAGTTAGATATTTATTTAGGGAAAGCAAAGAAATCATAAATCAATAATAGGCTAAAGGAGAAGACAACTGCATCAATTTCTGCTTTATTTGCATGTTTTTTTTTCTTCTGTATGGTATCTCTGTGTGAGGATTCTTATTATATCCCACTGCAATCTGCAAATTGTTGCTCACTGTCTGTGATACGTGATACTCCCTGCTTATGAGGTTTTAACAGACAAATTCTTTCTCATCAAAACTTAGTATCTGAAGCAGAAACATCACTAGTATTACATCATTGTGGAAAAACTTAAAAACTTAAGCAGGTTTCTCAATTTTAAATTTATGGTATAGTCTCAATTATCTTACAGTGAGTAATCCTAATGACTTAATTAGGACTGCTCACAGATTTCTATATTTAAAAATGGGCATAAAACTCTACATAATTAGGGCCTATTTTTGTTCCTGTATTCTGTATGTGTAGTGTTTAATTGGATTATGAAATAAACAAATGTTTCAGCCATTGGTAAGGTTTTTGTCTCTTAGATGAGGTAGTTGTTGCTGTACAGAAATCATAATTGTTAAAAGAAAAAAACTCACAAACTACTTGAAACATGGTCAAACTCAGAAACATTCTGTTACATTTTTTTCAATATTATAGGGGAGTGAAGAATCTCTTCCAAGCAAATTGATTATGTAGGTGGATATGTATGACAGTGCTGTACTTTCCTTTTATACACTTGTAAGTTTTTAGGCAACAGATGATTCAGTGTTTTCTTAACTGCCAACTGTGTATCTGAGTCTCGTTTCTTTTAGCCTACTTATAGTTTAATTTGGTGCTGTATAAACCTTTGTCATGTCCTGAGCTTTCAGGACAATAATTCAGGTTTGCTGATTCCCAGGCCAGGATTAAGGCGAATCACACCAAGGCTCCTAACACCGCTTTTATTTATCAACCAGCAAAAACCTAACAGCGATGTGTTTCAATCGTCCACTTAGCGCGATCAACACGCCTCACAACACAGAGCCATCACAACCAAAAGAACTGGCCTTGCCCTAGAGAGCCTGTTGTTAGGACTGGACAGAGAGAGAAAGTCAAGCGATAGGAAAAGAAAGCGACAACCGTGGCACCTGCAGCATCTGCTTGTGGCGGGCGAAAAGCGCCCAACTGCCCGCGGGCAGTACAGCCTCTCCTACAGTCAAGTTCCCGCCAGATCATGTTGTTCACCTCTTGTGGAAAATTGTGGGAATGGGTCTGGGGGATGGTGGGGGCTTCCGAGGGGGTCACCTCCCCTCTTCCGGTCTGACTTCTTCACTCTTGCAGCCACAGCCCCGATCCCTGCCTGCCCCCACCCCTCCACTGGTGCTGGGCCTGGACAGGGGCTCAGGAAGGGACTGGGTCACCCTGCACCAACACGGACAGGCGCTGGGCACGGGCTGTGGCCTGTTTAGATTCCAGACTGAGACAGTCATTTAGCAGTCCCTCACAATCTTGAAGAGTATTACTGCTAAATTTATTTTTAAAACCAAAGTATTGGCATGATTAGACTACAGGTGGTGATAATGGAATTTGTCAAGTGGAGTTTCTTTAACTACGTTATTAGTGCTCTTGCTATCTTCTCTATTCCCTGTTTCTCCTTTTTAGCCATTTTTCCTCTGGATTTGTCATAATTAGATATTGTACTGAAGAAAATACTGGATTAACTCACCTTGTGTCTTTGACAGATGTTTGAGATAACCATACACACTGGGTTTCAATCATGACCTCTTTTCTGTGAACTCAGATGCACATCCCAAACCTGGGAATTTGCACTAGATGTTTTCCCAAACTCTGTAGCCAGTAGCAGATGGTATTATCCATGTGCTGAATAGTCTGCGAAAAGGGGATGTTGGGGACTGAAGAATATGCCAGATCCAGGTGTGAAGTCAAGCAATTATTCCTGAAAAAGATAACAGGATTTAAGAGACAAAATATCACATGCAAGAAGCCTAACCAATTTGTGGTAATGTCTCAGTAGTCCTGGGCAAGAGATTTGAAGACGAAATTTAGATTGTAAGAAACAGTCTTGTGGAGAGACAAATAATAGGCATTGTATGTTTGAATAACAGGCAACATGATGTTTCCAAAAAATAGAATAAAATGAGAAGAACAACACCCACCCTCCAAATTAGTAGGTGAAGCTGTAATACGAATTTGATTTGCTGGAAAGGCAGACATCACAAAAAGAAAGATGTCCCTTTGAACTTAATTGATGAGTATATTCTCATTATATAATTTTGGAGATGTATAATTTTGGAACATGTCATTGTTAATAACATGATCTAGGTAAAGCCCAGCAACACATCCCCTCTTCTTAAGAAGAAAACAAAAGAAAGAGATAAATGGAAATACTATAAGAGAGTAACTGTATGTAATGTTGCTTCAGAGCTTATATTTGTTTAAGAGGAATTTCTCGTGTGGTCTCATTCTGTGAACTTTTAATGCAGCTTTTTTTTCCTAAGATAAACAAAAATAAAAAGTAAGGTGTATGATTCGTAGTTAATTTTGTGAATGTAAGGTTTCCATAAATTGTTTTATTGATTGACATGTCAGCCTGAGATGTACAGGTGTTGTTGCTGCTGAATTAATGTTGAGGGACTGTCAGATTTAGTGTGCTGTGTTGGAAAGATCTAAGCAGACTACTCTTTCTGCAGGCTTCAGGGATCAAAATTCCTGTGAGCTCACTGGCATACCTTACAAGGTTTTCATCTGCAACAGACCATGTCAGAAGTTCAGCTATTATCTTGTATTCTGCATTTTAGGAGAAGAGAAAGAGTAGGTGGTCTTAAAATGTGCCTACAGATACTGAGTATCTTAAATGCTAACTTTAATTAAGATTTTTTCCCCAAACTAGCTTTAGTTAAAGATGACATGCCTCAGACTTTAGCAAGTCACACCTGTGGGTTTAAAAGCAAGTCTTTCACTTGGTTTTTATCTCAAGGATTTTGGAGTAATTGACTGACTTGCACACACAATGTATGAGTGATAAGGCCAAGATGTGTTTTTGTCATAATAAAACAGATATTTGAATTTATCAGATTAATATGAGCAAGTTGTTCTACTATCTGTTAAATACCTTTTTTTTTTTTTTTTTGAACAATATCTTTCTACTTTAAAAGGGGTTTCCAGTACTTTACTGGTAAAAACCTGATTGCCTGGCAGTTTCCTATCCAACTCACTAAGCATCAAAAAGTCCAGGTTCAAGTTGATAGTTGGAGTTGGTCATGCTTTCTGACTTTAAGTCTGGAGCTGAGCCACTAGAATGAAGTATTGAATTGGAGTTTGAGGTGGGAGGGTTTGACTGTAAATGCTGTGGGCGTATGGAAGGATGAAGCTTGTGTTGGGCTGACCATGGTCAAGCTGAGTACCCCAGAGATGTTCACAGAAGCTTGGCAACCTCAGCCATACCACAAATTTTTATGTGGTACCCTTATAGAGTTTCTTCTGGCAGACTTCTTCAGCCTCCTAACAGTATGTTGGTCCTCTGGAAAGCTATTTAAGATACATATGGTACTAATTGATCATTTGACTTCGAGATTACAGGCCTCCAGAAATACTTCTGTGAGTCATCCCAGCCATAGCTGAGGGCCAGAGAGGGGAAAACCGTGTAAGTGCAACCTAAATACACATAAAATGTGAAGAAAAATTCAGCAGCCAGAAGTCTAAATTTTTGAGGCTCGTCTTACCCTTCCACAGAGATTTTCAGTAGGTTCTGTAGGCATAACAGTAGGTCCCTACACTTAAGAGTACTGTTTTCACATATGGCTGTCAATCCCATAGTGTCAAACACTTCTTATTCTAAGGAAAATAAGAATTACTGGAGTTGACTAGATTTTAGGGTGAATTTGGACTTCTA
Source organism: Apaloderma vittatum (assembly GCF_000703405.1). Lineage (NCBI taxonomy): Eukaryota > Metazoa > Chordata > Aves > Trogoniformes > Trogonidae > Apaloderma > Apaloderma vittatum. Next base: position 21,311 of record NW_009718683.1, on the reverse strand, counting down.
AGTTACCTGAATCTTCAAAGGCTCTTGGTTGATATTACCTCTCAGATAGTTACATCTTTTGATATTGTGGATTTTAAGGTTTGTGAATGCCTAGAAGTACACTCACATGGTATGACTGGCATGCTGAATTCTTCTGTGCCAGAAGGGAGTGCAAATGCAACTGGAGTGGGCTGTTGACAGTATAACTTCGAAGATTTAGATGCCACATATCTTGTTCTACAGTAAAAAAAGGAAAAAAAAATTGATCTGTCTCAAGTCCTGGTTTCCATTAAGCTTGGTACGTATTCCTTAGGGTTTATGATCAACCATATGGTCACCTTTAGAGCCATTTATGAAATTTCAGTATTTTTTTTTCTGTACATTAATGATTCAACTAATTTAGAAGTGAAATTTTCTTTTAGTTGTTGAAACTTCATCTCATTTTCACAGCTGTGTGGCTCCTCAATCAAATGTTTAAATGTAATTCTTTTTTTCTGTGTTAATGTTTATAAAACTGGTAAATGTGTGATGCATTATTTCAGTAAATGGGAGGAATGGGGTGAATATTTGCCACTTCCACAAAATGCCGTCAAATATGTGAATCCTTCTGTGAGGTTTTCCAACATCTGTGTATACATCTGTGAATTTCTGTGTCTACCTGGTTGCTGTGAAGTTTTCCTGCATTATTTCCATTTGTTCTGCTCAAGTACAATGGTAATATCTTATTTTGGCAAAGTATGTAGCAGAAAGTAAATTTCTGTCATAGCAAATTATTGCTCCCACTATAAATTTTCTTTGATTAGTATTACATTGATATTTCTGATTAATAAAGTTCTTGTAAAGCAATTTAAGAAAGCCTATTTGACTTCACTGAATTGTATCAAAGACTAAATTTAGTAGTATTATGTTTTAATACCTGTCCATTAACAACTTTCAAGCAGAAGTTTAACACGTAGGGCTTGCAAGAAGCTATACAGGCAGATATTAAAATGTCCAAAAATGAATCATGTAGATTTAGGAGTAAGGGCAGTATGTTCTGAAAACCTAATCATGTCTTGCATATTAGTGGTTTGTACCTTGGTGGTCTATCAAAAAGGAAAACACATTGTGATTAGCAGCAGTGTTACGGAATGTAGTAGGTTAGTGACATGTTCTCTATGCCACAGCTCCTCAGAAGATATTTGTCATTTCCCAGCAACGGATAATCACCATCAGACAAGACATTCGAGGTAGTTTGAATATCTCCGTGAAGACAAGGAGAAGGTAGCGCTTCATCCAAAGCACCGGCACTTTAGAATTACTTTCCTAAATTCTCCCAACTTGATTTTTGGCAAAGAGTTACTGCTTTGTGTTCTATTTTTCTAGACAAGTCAGAACTGTGGTATAGAAAATGTTATTTCTTTTTTATTCTATTTCATAATCCTACATGAATCATTAAAGACAAATTTTGCAGTCTCAATATTCTTTCAGATAGACTTCTGAAGGCTGATTTTACAGATTTTTCAGGGAGAAAAAGCCAGTACCAATGGTGAGCGCTGCAGTCTTAAACATTCTTGAAGTACTACTTTTTAATGAAAAAAAAGTTTATTATAATAGAAATTAATGGAATTAATAAGAAAATTTTTTTAAATCTTAAATTAGCAATATGAAGTTTTGAAGCACTGCATTTGGATATTTTACTTTTTTTTGTATTAAATGGCACAATAGACATCACTGCTCAATGAACTTCAGGATACAAATAGCACTGAGTGATGCCTCTGAAGTTAAAATAATTGTCCAAACTACCTGGGAAAATCTGGTAATGCTATTGGTGCGTTTATGTATTATTGAAAATAGTGATGCTAGTCTCCTCTTTTTTGACATTCACATTCATTGTATTCACATTCAAATATTTATCAAAAATAACTACCTGCTAAAGCAGGGATAAATTGCCCTGAGGGCTGTTTATTTGTTGTTTGCTTGGTTGGTTTTGTTTTTTCATGTTTTTTTGTGTTTGGGGATTTTTTTTTATTTAGCTTTTTTTTTCTGGGGCAGGTGTTCTTTGTTTTGTTGTTTTGGTTTTTTTAAGTGTAAGGACTAATGGCTTGTTTGACAGTGGCGATGAATGCAAAACTATTGTTTTTCTTAAATACATAAACATATGCCTTGTACTATACATTTTAATGAAAACATAAGGATAGGGTGCTCTTTACATGCTTTTAGAGGCTGTTGTTAAGGAAGCAGGGGGAGTAAAGGCAGGCAGCAAGCAAACTAAAATTTGTTTCAGACAGAGTTTCCAACTGAAGATGGATATTACTGCGACTGTACAAAGCTAATTATATCAGCTATGGGTATCTGGTAAAGTTACTTGGCTGCTTTGTTAGCTGCATTGCTCCAAGGCTTGCTTTTTCTCTAGTTCTCCATAGAGCAAGAACTATTGAAAATTTCACTTTATGCAGTTTCCTTAATGCGTAGTTGACCAGTAAGAACACTGGTGCAGTCTTAGGCTATCTTGACTTTTTCCAGTGAAGTTCACACAAGTATAGCCAAAGCATAATGCCCTGCAGCTTTCAGTCAGTTTATCGTTTTGGCTTTGTATTTTTCTTCTGCCTTCAGGCAGTCTGTTATCCATGGATGTTATTTGTGTGGCTCTTAGACTCACGACATCTAGGCACAGTGATATACATGGGAACAGCATTAATTTGTGCTTGGCAGATCTCATCTATGTTCCTATCTAGAGGGCACAAGTTAGTACAGTACTAATTCCAGCCTAATTTTTATAATGAAATTTCATTCTCGGGACTTAACATAGTTATCCCAGACTGGCAAAAAAGCTGAGGTTAATAAACTTCACTGCTTTGAAGGTTTCAGATTTATTATATTGGAACTGATATATATTAGTAGATCCTGTGAGCCAGTTACTACAAGTACTATTGCAGCAAAATGCTGCAATTGAGGAGTGTGTGTGAAACCTGTTCTCAGCGAACATGATGGTGACAGTTATTGCGGGCTGTAATATGCCTTTAAACAGACTGCAGTGAAGTGAATATCTCTTGGTAGCTGCCAGTGCTTTGAGTTTTATCTTGGCATATGCCTATGAGATCATTAGTCACGCCAAAATTCTCATGATAGAGAAATCTCAATGATTGTAAGAGATTCTTATTTTAGATCTGAGTGCAGAATTTGAAGAAGCTGATGCTTCATTCCGAACCAAGGAGGCAGGAAAAAGGAACATCAGTCTTTGGGTTTTGCTACGTTTTCTATGGCAAGAAGTAGAAGAGAGAAGCCAGTTTATGGAATGGCAAGAAGTAGGAGATTTACTCATTACTTGATAATCATGGGTTTTGACAGTCTATTACACTAAACTCATGCTTCTGGGCTTCTGCTGATCATCCAGAGAAGAATGAAAATAATTACTTTTTTCTCCTTGAAGCTTTACTAGAAAAATGTTGCCAAACTGGTTTTGAAAACTTCCTGAAGTTTTGAGAGAGAATGCTAGGACATTTGGAAGACTACCTGCAAATGAAATAATGACACAAATTCCTGGCACACAAACAAGCAACACAAACCACACAAAAAAGGTTTCTTTTGGAGTGCTGCAGCTTTTCTAAATGCCCATTTCTAAGACTGAGCGTTTCTCAATTTTAGGAGGAACTGAGATAAAAGCACAGTCTCCAGATAGGTCTCAGATGAGATTTTTAACATGGTTCTTTGTCCCTACATTGAATGGAAGGGAAATACAGGTAATATCAACAGGATATTTGGGATGTTGTAAATTCAGACCTGCATGTTGTGCCCCAGCTCTAGGAGTCACTAAGAAGCCTTTACTCCTTTCTCTGTGAATGACTGAGATAACATTCTGGGAAAGTGGTCTTCGTATTTGAGGTAGCTGATAAACAATCCATATTGTTTTTAAAAACATGAGCAGCTCCAGGTGAACAATGGAAGATATTTTTGAGTTATCTTGAAGGTTATGTAAGGGACTGTATAAATCTGGCCATGCCCTCCAGTAATGACTCCTAGCATTCTTCACCTCCCTGTGATCCCCCAGGATGAGGAAGCCTCTGTCGGAATCACAGAATTGTTGAGGCTGGAAAAGACCTCTGAGATCATCAAGTCCAGCCTGTGACCCAACATCACCACATCAGCCAGACCACGGCACTAAGTGCCACATCCAGCCTCTCCTTAAGCACCTCCAGGGACAGTGACTCCACCACTTCCCTGGGCAGGGCATTCCAATTCCTGAGCACCCTCTCCATGAGGAATTGTTTCCTGATACCCAACTTAAACCTTCCGTGATGCACTTTCAGGCCATGCCCTCTTGTCCTGTCACTAGTGGCCCGGAAGAAGAGCCTGACCCTCACCTGACTACAACCTCCCTTCAGGTAGTCGTAGAGAGTGATAAGGTCTCCACTGAGTCTCCTGTTCTCCAGGCAAGGGAATGCTCAACACAAGCAGAAGCAGAGTCTCTGCCACTCCAGGTTACTGTGGTTGAGAAAAGTTCCATCTGTGATTTCTCTTTCTGAAACAGAGCCCTCTCTGATCAAGAGATGAAATGATCTCCTAAGCATTATCTTCTACCTGGTGTATTATATCTGGCTGTCCTAATTAATGCTTTTTGGCATAGTAATTAGTCTCACAGAGTTGTATAGTTAATTTGGGTTCTGAGGAAGACAGAATGCTGCTTAGCTCATTTAAACACCTGCAAGCAAGAAAGCCTTTGTTTCCTGTTTTTCTTCAAATAATAGCCTAAGGGAAAGTGTCCCTTCAACCAGCTTTCACATGTCAAATGCGGTGTTTGACACCAGAGACTGTTAGCTATACATATTTACTAAAGCTTAAGTAATATTTTTTGCAAAATTCCACTGACTTATTTTTGTGAAGGTGATGACCTTTAAGCTCATCTTCAGCTTTGGTGATGCACCCTTACTTACTTAAAGTCTTCCTTGGATAATTAAACTAGCACTGTATTGATCGTCAGAATATCTTTCTACTTTTTATGATGTACTTTTAAAAAAAAAAAAAAAATTCCTTTATAAATAAGACAAAATTTACACTAAAGGAGGAAAAAAGACCAGACAGATGTGCAGTGAGGTAAGTGCACACTAAGATCAAAAACAAGTGTGCATATACATTATGCTTCCAAATAAATTGTTATAGTGAGGCTGAAAGATGCTTGTGTTGTCCTGAGAAGTTGAAACACTTTAGGCTGGGGTAATGATTTACACCTAAGGAGTAAAGAAGAAAATTAAGGAAGAAAAAATAAAACACAAAAATAGCGATCCAAACTAATTTAGAACATTTTCTTTTTAGGCAGTCAATTACAGCAGAAACTGCAATATAAAGCCTGAAAGAAAGGAAAAAACCTCCAACTTTAGCAATCTCTTGGACTGCAAACCAAATGAAATAGTGCTGCTCCATTCACCTCTGGTCTTTTTTTACTAAGCTGATAGATTTCTTTTTGCCTTTTCTCAACTGAGCCTGGTCAGTGATGGTGTTTCATTAATATCAGGAGTTAAGAGACTGGGGCTTAGTATTCCACCTGTGCTCAGTCTTTAGTGAGTTTAGAACTGCTTATAATTTGTGAAATGGATAATTTGAAATCTTGTTGTTGTTTTTCAACCCTAGGGTATTTAGTGTTAGCTTAGGGGACTTTGCTTCATATCCCTGAACTTTTTTCCCACTAGAAAAAAAGAAATAAAAAATAAATTGAGGAGTGGCAAGTATTCAACTTAGCTGAGTCCCTCTGTGATTACAAACCACTTTCAATGGTGATTAAAGTTCCCTGAAATAGCATCTCACTATCAGAAATGCTAAATAAGGGTCTAAATATACCTATTTTCTTTGTGTTCCTTCCCTTCTTTCATAGCCTAATGACTGTGGAGGCTGACCTTTATCTTTTGCTTTTGTGTTTTGCTTTGCACTGCAGTGTTCAGCTGCCTGCTGTCCATTTAGTTATATCATCCAGCTGCCTCCAGCATGGTTTGCCCCTTTATGTGGTGCTTGCTCTCAGGTCAAAGAGCACAGTCTTTAGAAAGAGAATATTCTCCATTTGGCAGGTCTGTCCAAACAGATGGAGTTCCCTTCGATGTCTTCTGGCAGTGCAAGCCTGTTGTATCAATTCTGTCTCTGAATCATTTTGGTTTTGATGGGATCTTATCAGTTAACCTCAAGCAACTGTTGGTACCAACTGGCTTTCTGAAGGTCCAGAGCAGGGCTGAGAACACTGAAGGATTACTTGCAAAACATTCAGTGGGTCACAGTGTGCTCACACATAGGAAACTAAGAATTTCTGTGGGTGATCTAGTGCAATATGCACAACCCCTTTGTTCCTTCACGTTGAGTTGAGGGTTCAGCTTTAATAAGACATCAGCACAACATAAGCAAAAGCTTTTTGTACTAGAAGGATTAAATAGATAAGGTAAGAAAGGGGCAAATGTTCAGTGACGTGCTCAAAGCAGAATCATAGAATGGTTTGGATGGGAAGGGACCTTAATCTAATACTAGCCCCCCTGCCATTTTGTATGGCATATCTAGCAATAGTAAAGCCATCGAATCCTACCTTGACAGATACCAAAGGAAGTTTTGCTATTGGTTCACTGGGGTTAGGTATTCATGCTTGGTGTCACCACTGATTCTCAGTTCAGTGGCCCTCCATGTCATGTAATGTGATCTGTCAATGGCAACCTGCCTGGAATGGACTGCAGCAGCAGCTTAATTCTACCCAGTTTAACTCTGCATGCAGTTCATTTTAGAAAAAACAAGAAAGAAAAATGTCACAGCCAACTGAAACTGGCGGGAGAATTTTAGCTAAAAAAGAGTGTAATTATCTAAATTATAACCCAGCCAGGATTATGAGACAAAGACCATCATGAGAAGTGTGACAGCCAGAACTGGTCACAGCTTTGGTTTCTCACTTTCACTGTGCCACTGCTTCTGATCTCACTCAAATCCTTTCTGCTTTCATTTTCTTTAAAACTTGAAAAATGTTCTTATTTTACAAAGGCAGACATACTTGAAAGCTTCCATTGCTCATTGCTTTCTCAGACAAACAGGGCAGGCATCTTCCTGGTGTTATCATAACATCCTGTGAAGCAGAACAAGTACTGGAGACTGATTTTCCAGGGGAGAACTCTCTTGTAGCTGCATCTAGAAAAGTGGTAGTGCTGCCTTCTCAATAATACATTATACATGGATGATGGATTTGTTCCCTCAGGCTATCTTTTGTGTATATTTATGTTCCTTTTCTGAGGGTTATTTTTTTTTCCCCATAAGACATGTTTAAAAATCACTATCTTGCTTGTAGTTTTAAAATTGATGGATATGAAGCTAACAGTTTGTCTGAGGGAGAAGTGCTGTTTAGTGACGAGAGTGCAGGCCTAGGGATCTTTTATTATTCTATAACTGCTGGGTGACAATGACTGTGGAGGTTTATCTTTCTGTGCCTTGTCCCCCTGTTTTTAGAATGCCTAATGGATAATGATCTTTGTAACATACTTTGAGAAAACATTAATATTAAAGCACTGTATAGGAACAAGTTGTTATAATTCAAGTCTGGATCATTTATTAGCAGAAGTAATGTAGTATTTCTTTAGGACCAACTGATACAAAATTCTGCATTTTTTCTGAAAGTATTGGAGTTCAGTTCAAATAGAAAAAGATCTATTTCTTCCATTTCCTACTTTAAGAATGGTAGACTGCTGGTTATGATGACAGTAGGCCAATTTTTATTGTAAGCAATTTGGCTGCATCTATTGAGTGAATACTGTTTTGCTTTTCTGTTGCAGAAGTCAGTACATGCTGAGTACATGATATCTATTTCTTACTCTGTTTATCTGGTACATGATGTTGAAAGTCCATTCTATATCTACTCTTGAGCCACATGCTTCAATATCAGATGCATTTTCTTACCCAGTTTGAAACTTTTCATTTTAACACAAGCAAATAGAGGTTTTCCTACGAGAAATTAAGTGGAAAAACATGCTGTCTGTGCAACTGATGATCACACATCAAGTTCTTTAAAGGTATTTGTGTATTACTGTTGACTCTGATGGCCTGTTCATCTAATGAGAACCAATATACATTTGTCCCAGTTTTTGATATATGTGTGTTCATTTTAATACATACATATATACATAGGTGCATACACGCACACAAAAAATTTATCAAATAAGAAGCAGATAGGGAAATTTAAATTTTGTGTTACCTTTTTCTGTTGATCTCAGGTTTCATCTTCAACTTTGTATTCATAGTTTGGTTTTTGTTTTTTAATGAAAAGGTTACAGAATACTCCCTAAATAATTTTTAATATCTTAAGTCAGAAAAAAAGGATTTGTATAAATGAGATAGCTGAGAAAATAATGTTAATACTGCAAAAGTATTTTGTTTTTCTCTTGCTCTCCTTCCAAAACAGTGTTGTATGAATAATTCTGTATGTTTTTGAAGGTACATACATTTTCTTTTTGCTGATAGAAATAAGCAAACATGTCAAAGCATACTGTATCGATACTCATGAAGTTTACTCGATCTCAAAAAATTCTTATAGTCCTGTCAAGCTTTTTGGTATGATTAAGATGATAATTTGGTCACTGATTCTGTGTTTTTAAACAAAAATGTTATCAAGACTGCATCTATTCTACTTTCAAATAGCAAAGAACAGTAAGAACATACAGTTGCTGCTTCTATGGGAGACAAAGGTGCTTGATGTAATTGAGGGTTACAAAACAAATATATTTGAATTTCAGTGCTATAGTTTATGACTGGGACATTATGTAGCTGAAAATTTAGGAGCAAAGCTGAGCTAAAATATTATCATGGAAATAGATATGTACATAAAAGCAGACTTGTAACAGGCTTTCTGGATCCTGCCTCTGTCCAAGCTCGATATGTGTTCTTCTGCTGAGCACTTCCCTCTCGTGATCCTGCCTCACAGCATCTGTCTACCTGTAATTCCCTGCCCAACTTTATCAGATGTTCTTTTTATAGAGTTCTTCTATGTGTATAAAGGACTTTGGCATTCATTGATAGTTGTCATGGTACTGCACAGTACTGCAGTCAGAGCTGTTTATAATTTCAATAAAAAAATGCTACAAAAGGGTTAGATCAAAGATTGCAGACTTTCAACCATTGTAAAGAAAATTATTTTTTAAAAAAAAACAACTAACCATGAATTATACCAGTTTAGCTGCTCACTAAACTGAGTATCCCTCATTCTGTTTTGCAAAGTTGTTTAATTTCCTTTTTCATTTAGCAAGAACCTGCCCTCCTGAAAATGCAATTAGCTCTATCTACGGGGCGAGTTGTTACTCAGCTGATCTTAGTATGATCAGAAATTCAGTTCAAACTTTCCATGATTAGTCTCACTGAGCAGAACACTTTTGATCTGCATTGAACTGTGTGAAATCTAAGCTGGTGACATAATATTAGAGTTTTATCCAGTTAAAATCCCTTGAGTCATCCAGTATCTTTAAAATTAAGAATTTAAATAATAGATTGCATGAAGATAGATGACATTCTCAGCATCTACTTTGTTTCAGTCTTCAACACAAAGGAAGGAGAGAAAGAAATGGGAGTCAGCTAAGTGAGATAAATGTGAATGAGGGTCTGGGAATATGAGGAAACAGACTTAATCAGAAGCAAGTAAAAGAATGCTTCAATAATTTAAAATATCTATAAATCAGCAAGCGCCTGGTGACATTTAACCAACAGTTCATAAGGAACAGCAACAGAACTGTGATGATGAATCAGCTGTATAGGAGGGTAGACAGAGTATAAGTGAACCATCAAGGTTGAGTAAAGTAAATGGCAAATATGCTGTAAGAAACTTTTTTTAAGGAGGCAAAAATCCTACTCAAACTGTAAACCATTTCCCTCATACTAAGTTACACTGTGTTTTGTGGTGAAACTTCAGTTGCTACATCAATTACAAAAGCAATCTCTAAGCATCTTTTAGTATAGACTAAAATTTTCTTATGTATGTCCTTAAGATTTTGTGGTAATTGTTGGGATATTTTGTTGGAGCAGTGATAAATTTGCTCATGTAGTTTTTTACTGTCATTTTTATCTTCAGCAAGTTGCATCTAGTTGATTTTAATCTGCCACTGCTTTTCTGATAGAAATTATCTGCATCTTTTTCCCCTTCTTCTCACTAGAAAATCTTTAGCCTAGTTCTTACTTGGTTTGTTGAATGATTAAGAGGAATGTTTTCCTTCTCCAGGCAGAATGTCCATTGCTTAGTCAGTACACTTGTATCTGAACATGCAGCCTTTGAAGGAAGTGAAATTATGAACTGGGGAGAAAATTTCAGGAAGGTAGAGTATTGGCTTTATATACAGGTTATTGGCCTGGATGATAGATGGTATTATTGCACAGTTCAGCTGTAAAGGATTTCATATCCCAGAATTTGATGTCCTGTCTAGAAGAGAACAAAATATTTCTCATGTAGTAGAAAGTGCTTTTGAGTCAAAATATTTGAAGCACTGAAATAGCTGACATTTTTTTGCCAATTATGTCTCGTGATGCAATTGAAATGGAGTAGTTGGATTGCTCACTGGGTGTGGGGAAAAAAGAGTAGAGCCATCTCCATATTGAGCCTGTTGTCTCTGGAAGTCATTCTGCTCTTAAATGAAATGAGCCTAAATGTAATGAGCTTAGTGGCATCCTCCAGAAGACCACTATAGGATGGGGTTTCTGGGAAGAGTTTAGGACCTTCATTGAAATGATTTTCTACTTCTATTGGATTAAATGGTACTTCTGTTAGATTAAATCGAAAAGTAATTGCAATTTTTTTCTTTAAATATAATTCATGTTAGAATTTTTAGAATAGTGTCTTAATTCTTTGAATGTATTCTGCAAATGAGACACTGAAATGTTTATGTTAAGTAAATATATATATATATATATATGAAAAAACGTATTTCATGAGGAGACAAAAAAGTAGTGCTTTGGGAATTAAATGTAAATCTGCACTACTGTTTCAGGGGCTTCTCGGAGAAGCACTAAACATGAAAAATTTCAGATTAGAGTTATATGTCTCTGGGTCCTACTAATTGTAATAATGATAATTATGAAGTGCATTAACTATATTGCTGTTCTGTGTTATCTAGTTATAGCAGGACTATAACAGAGAGAGAAGTGAATGCACTTAATTTCTAAATGATCTGGTATGCTTTAGTGCAAATGGCCTGAGTTCTTGAATAGCTAAGTCTGTTTTTAAAACTGTAAATATGTCTCTTTGAACTTGCAAGGAAGAATATCTTTTAGATCTTTATAAAGGTCATAAATATGCACATAACCTCTCTGTGAAGGCATAGAAGACAAAATAGACTTGAGCTGGAGTCAGAAAAAGAAATGGAATAAGACAAAGTGGAATTGGGCTTGTGCTCTGCTAAACTGGGAGATACTGGTGTCTGTATCCAAAATAAAGCTAGGCTCTAGTGCTTTTCTGAATTTGATATTTATGTATGATATGAGGTGCTGAACTGTGTGTAAAGGGGTGTCTGTATGAAACACTTATCCAGTGTCTGGAACTATGGGCTCCTAAGCCCTCACTGATACTTTCATGCTTTTAGTTTCATGATGGTAATGAGCAACAGGTAGCAAGACACCTTGCTGTTGCTCTTATTAAAAGCTTTAAAGGTTCTTACTCATTTCGTAGAAAATCGAAAATGCATTTATTTGTGATGTATTCCACTAAGAAAACAAAGTCTCATTCAGTTTCTTTCTTAAAGTTCATTACAGTTCTCATTTAAACATTGTGGCAAATGATTCAGAATTATTTCAGTTTCAGGAGTATTCATTTTTTAGCTTGCCTGGAATTACGATGATATTACAGATAAAATATGTTTTCCTTGGATCAAGTGCATTAAATTTTAAATCATTCATTACAGTTGCTTTTGCAAATTTAGGCACAGCATCATGATTCAATTTCTTAGGTAAGGACAATGAATGTAGTATTAATTCGTTCTGCATATTGTATTTGCCTTAATAAATGTATTCTATTTGGTCTTTTGATCACAAGTGACAGAGAGGGATAGATTTGATTTATTTCTTTGTATTTGCTGTGGGACAAAAAACTGTAAAATCTTTATATTTTATATACTGCCAATTTAATAAAGCAGTAAACTATTTATCAGGGTTAAAATTCCTCCTTAGACAGTCAATATGTAATAAAGAGCACTGAATTATAGATGCAAATATTAAAACTTAGACAACTGTACCAGGCAAGTGATTCCCTTTTTTTGCTTAAAAGGAAAAAAAAGAAAGAAAGAAAGGAATAAAAGGTATTTTATTCAGATCGTTATGATCCCAAGTTGTACTCCTCACCTACTTTTACACGGACTTTTCAGCATGGCTGCATCTTCTGCCTGGAAGCTCTTGCTGCCTGAGCAGTAACAGCTTCAGGTAGCCACAAAAGTGGTTTTGATGTGGTTCTCATATTTACTGCTCCACTTAATATTTCCAAACTCTAGGTGGAATTCCCTGCAGCACTGAAATGTAAAGACCAAATTCGGCATATTTGTAGGCTTGAATTAATCATTACTTGAAATTTCTACCACAATAGGAAAACTTAGAGAAATTGTGTTCCATGCTGAAAGATACGTGGCATGGAACTGGCAGCAAAATTATTTCCAGGTGATCTCTAAAAGCATCTCAATGACAGCAGCTTCATCGGGCAGGATTGAATCTTACCAGTGCTGTCACGCAGTCACACACATTACGATTGTCACATTGCCCTTGCTTTGCCTCTTATGATAGGAACATTTTCTATCCAGGGAGAATAAACTTAGAAAACAAACTTACAGCTGCATCTGCAATACCTCTCTTGGTAAAAACATTATTTTTTTTCCTTTTTTTTTTTTTGTTAGTTTTAAAAATCTGCAAGCCTGAGGATATAAAACTTCATGGCAGGTTTTTCTATTTCCCTATTCCTCATTGGGAGAGAGTCTGCTTTAGTTCTGTGTCGAGGCTTAGGGCTGGATTGGCCACTAAATGGATGACAGATGCTCTCTAACCCCTCTCCCTTCTTGAAAGGGAATAAGGAAGAGAGACTTATGGGTTGGAAACGAGAACTAAAACAGCTTTAGTACAACAGTAGTAGTACTAATAAGGAAATAATGAAAATAATGAAATATATGCAGAAATATACAAAACTGATATTGAACCCAACTCCTCTCCCACTAATAGCAATCCTCACTGGTGCTGCAGAGCACACAGGCACCGGGAAAAGTCCCAGGCTCAGCAGCAGAGGGGAACCAGACACAGGAGCTGTGTTCGGGTGCTCAGGACTGAGTCCTCCTCAGACGTTGACCATTAGAGCGAGAGGGCTTAACCCCTGTGATCCCTCAGCTTTATATTGTATATGATGTATATGGAAAGGAATACTTTTGTTGGTTGCTTCCCCTGTCCATTCCTCCCCAGAGGTGTGTAACCTTTCACTTTTTTGTGACCCTTTTTCTTCCTGGCCCCCTCCATGTGTTGCACAAGATCCAACAGTGACTTTGGTCACTAGAGGAGCAAGTATAAGCAAGAGACTTTCTATATCACAATCCCAGACAGTAACTATAAACATCAGGCATTATCACTTCTAGTAGCAGACAGTGTCTGCAAAAACATGCTGTTAACTTCAGAAAGTGCAGCCTCTTAGAAGAGAATGAGCTAAAAATTAAAATCACAGAACAGAACTGGTTCTGTTCAGCTAAAACCAGGACAACCTGTTTTCTTACTACTTTTCCTTGCTGTTATTTAGTCTCATTGGAATAGGATTCCCCTTGCTGTAGATCTAATCAGACTATACTGAGGTGTCCAGTATGCAGAACACTGGAGTGCTGCCGCTGTACCGAACACTCCAGAGTGCTTAATGGTTGGCCTCGTGCTTTGGCTCTGTTTTCAGAGCTGACCTGCTTGCCAGTTTGGGAAACTGCTGAAGGATGTGCCCCAGCTCAGGCTCAGGATTTCCCCACAAGGCAATAGGAACGCATCAGGCTTAGCTCTTGTGCCTGAAGTCTCAAGTCAAGCCTAGCTAGGAAGGAGGAAGGTTATATGCAGCCTTATAATCCCTTTTGTGACTTAGACATGGATAGCCAAGTGCAGAAGGATTAGAGAATGTACATGGAATCCCTTCCGTAGGGCATTTACACAGAAAAGAGTGCAAAATTAATCTAGATGGTGGAATAATGATTCTGAGTATTTTTAAGCAGGGTATGCTTGTTTCCAGCCTGGCCATGACTTCTCTGTCCAAGATGTCCTATTCATTTCATTAGAGCTAATGGAATAAGGAATTACTTCATGCGGATAAAGACTTTTCTTTAGATTCAGCTTAAATTTGGCTTTGAATCTCCTCTGGCAGGCACTCTTCAGCAACTTTAATATATACCTGTTCTCCTGAATCTTCCATTTTTAAGAACTATTCTTCCAGGTGAGTGTGTTTCACCCCTTGTGTTAATTATTTATTGCTCTTCAAGAACCAAGAGTATGCTTGAAGTTGTTCAAGTCCCTCCCTCTGCAGTTCTCTGTAGGGAGACCAGTTTTGTGTGGTGGGAGACCAGCTTGGTGAATACATTATTTGATGAGGGAAATAGAAGTGCTCTCTTAGATGTTTTAGTTAGGATCAGTAAAGGGAGACATATCTGCATTTAAGGTTGCCCAGTATATAAAGCTACATTTATAAAAACTTTTAATTCTTTTAGCAGTAATGCCAGATGTAGTGATTTGTTACTTTTCCTGAATTTGAGAGAAATGAGCTTTCAGGAGGGATAGGAATTCATGCCTGTTTTCATACATTTTAAGGGATATTTTCTTTTCAGATGCTCTCGGTCAGATTGTCGGGGGATGCTCATTGATACTGAGCTAGATACTCATAAGACCTTGCATTCCCTAGTGACAGTAGTGACTTCTCAGTTAGCAATGTATTGGGGCTAAAAGAATAGATTTTTCTGCATCAATTGTAACTTAGTTTCCAGATCTGTGAGTACAATGGAAACTCATAAATAAAAATTAAAAAAAACACATAGGGCTTTGAACCCCTGCAAGATTCCGTGTTTGGGTCTGAACTTGTAAATTCATATAAACATTTCAGACATCCCAGTATTTCAGAATGAGATGCTGTACACGGCAGTTCAATGTACTAGAAATCCATGAAATGGCATTTGATTTGGGATTTAGACCATTGTAGTGATAAAATGTCCAGTGCACCCTGGTAAGTCATAATAAAGATCAGTATATGGTAACTAACCAACAGAGTGATTAAGACTAGAAGGGGCCTCTGGAAGTCT
>NW_009718683.1:0-6071 GCF_000703405.1 Apaloderma vittatum | reverse complement strand
CTGCTCAAGCAGGGTCACGTAGAGCTGATTGCCCAGGAGTGTGTCCAGGTGTGGTTTTTTTGAGTATCTCCAAGGATGAAGACTTTACAGCATCCCTGGGAAACCTGTGCTGATGCTCAGTCACCCTCACAGTAAAAAAAAAAAAGTGTTTCCTGATGTTCAAGTGGGATCTTCTGTGTTTCAGGTTGTGCCCATTGTCTCTGGTCCTGTCACTGGATACTGCTGAAAAAAGCCTGGCTCAATCCTCTCTGCAGTCTCTTTTTGGGAATTTGTACACATTGATAAGATCCTCCCCTGAGCCTTTTCCTTTCTGTGGGCTGAACAGTCTCTCAGCCTTTCCTTACAGGAGCTATTCTCCACTCCATCATGTTTGCGGCCCCTTTCCAGTATCACAGAGTATCTCTACAAGGCACTTACAAGGATCACTGAGTCTGACTCCGAGTAGGTCCATCTCTATCCTCTACTGAGGACCCCACAACTGGACCCAGCTACTCCAAGTAGGGCCTCACCAGTGCTGAGTAGATGGGAAGGATAACCCTGCTCAGCCTGCAGCCCAGGATACCACTAGCCTTCTTTCCAACAGAGGCATATTGCTGATTCCTGTTCACCTTGGTGTCCACCAGGAACCCCAGCTCATTTTCTGTGTAGTTGCTTTCCACTACCATGTACTGGTGCCTGGGGTTGTTCACCTACAGGTGCAGAACTTTGCACTTCTCCTTTTGAACTTCATGAGGTTCCTGTTAGCCCGTATCTCCAGGTCCATCTGGGTGGTGGCACAACACTCTGGTGTATCAGTAACTCCTTCCACTTTTGTATCATCAACAAACTTTCTGAGGGTACAGTCTGCTTCATCATTAATGAAGATGTTCAATGGGGTCAGATTTGGTATTGACCCCTGGGGTACACTGCCAGCTATTGGTCTCCAACTAGAATTCATGCCGCTGCTCACTACCCTATGGACCTAGCCATTCAGCCAATTTTCAATCCACCTCACTCAGAATGGGCTTATCCAGCCCACATTTCATCAGCTTCTGTGTGAGGATGGAATGGGGGAGAGTGTCAGAAGTCTTACTGAGGCTGAGGTAGACAGTATCCACTGCTCTCTCGTTTTCTACCAAGTCAGTCAGGGCAGGAACAAGTTATCAGACTGGTCAAGGATAAGTGGATGTTGTTGCCTAGACAACTGGATTTCTAACACTCAGAATTATCAGCAGAACATATGAGAATAGGCTGAGGGAAATGTGACAAAAGCTAAGAGTTGAGGACTCCTGTCTTTGAATCAAGTCAAATGAAACAAGTGCCACTTCGCTTGTATTAATGGTCAGGGTTTTGCTGGTGTGTTTTATTTTTTGGTGGTGGTGTTTTGGTCTGTTTTTTTCTGGATGTTGATAACACTTTGATCAAAGTGTACTTTCTTGAAAAAAAATTGAAAAGAGAAAATATCTTTTTTATACTTAACCAGAACATTCACTTTTGTTGTGGAATACCAAAATCAACATTTCTGGCTAGTCTGTAACAGAGAGATTAAGCATCTGATTTCTTAAACTGTTGTAACGTTTGGGACATGAGAGATTTAGAAGCGACATCATTCAGCCCTTCTTGTTGGGAATATTTTGCTCTGGGTAAACAGTCAGCTACTTACAGGCCTGAAGGGATAATAACTCTGCAGTTGGTGAGAAGGGTACTCGGGATACTTGGATGCTCATCCCAGTTCAAGTTAATATTATGTGAAGTAGACGAGCCTCAGCAAGAAAGAGAAGATCCTTAAATATTCATCAGAACAGAGATTAGGGTTTGAGTCTCTCTAGTGAATGCCCTAACAGCCAGTCTGCAGAATTCTCCTTTTGCTTTCTCTATTGCTCCCTGGGTAGCTAAGTGTTTCTTACAAAACAGAACAGGTTCACAGGCAGGCCGCAAGAGAGGTCTTCCTCAGTGCCCCATGCAGACTCATAATTAAGTACAGCCTCAAGTTCAGACTTCTGCCACAGACCAAGCAGGAAAAGGAATAAGTGCATTGGCCTCCTAAGTGAAGACTCAAATAAGAGATTTCTGGATGTGAAAAGAAGCATGCCTTTCTCTGGTGCTTTGTGTGGGATTGTATGTGGCTTTAACCATGGTACTCTAGTGTGAAATTGTGTAAAAACTCTAGCAGAGCCTAGGTTGTGCATCCCCTAGGGCCTGAGGAATTACTAAGTGCTAGATACTACTCTGTGGCTGAAGCACTGATACTACTGGGACTTTAAAAGGGAAAAAGACCAAGTTTTCAGAAGTCAGGGTTTCCTAAGTGATGGCTCTTAGCACTCAAAGTGCTTATTGGCTGTTGTGCCCTTCTTGGAAATCTGTCCCTAATGTGTCAGATCTCTGTAATGGAAAGCATTCTTAAAATGCAAGTACAGTGTCAGATCACTTTCATCGTCTGAAAAAAATAATCAAAGGAAATAAAGACTTTTTTTCCCCTGTTACTGGCATGTTTATAATATTTATAATAGAACTTTTGTTTCATGATTGTTCATTAAAAACAATGTCTAGGACACCAAGCCCTTCCTGGAGTTGTAAGGTTTCTCTGTTTTTCAGGTTTGTATCTAATCATTATGAGCGTCTGAAGCAGAGTGATAAGCAGGAACTATCTGGATGGTGATGTTTTTATAAAAGAGTGGTGACACTGAGTAGAAAATGAAATGTCAACTTGACCCAGTTCTTTTTTTTTTCCATGAAATAGAGCTTCTTAGTCACATTAGTCAAGATGTCATTGATTGCAATAGTCCTTATTAAAATTTGTTAAAAGCTCATATTTAACAGACAATTTTGTTGAAGATTATGGGCACAAAAACACAAATCCATCTTACTATCACAAGCTTTTATCCATAAAGCTTTTAAAAAAAAAAGCCAAGGAAAATAACAATATTTTAAATGTAATGCTATGCGTAGATATTGTTTGACAGGGGGATAGAAATCAGCAGCTTCAAGTCATTCATATAGCAAACTTCTACATCTGTAACTACAATTTTTCTCCTTTCATAAGATTTTGGGGCATTTATCTTCATTCATATTGCCTTTAGTTAGATTGCAGGCTGTGTGGATTGTGGGCCATGTCTCGTATTTGTCTGAAGTATAAAGCAGAATTTGGCTACTGTAAACTGACTTCATTTATAGGGTGTCCCTTATAGGTAACGTCTTCCATGCAGTCCAAAATACTGAAACCTGTCCTTGACTTGGTTAAGCAAAACTTCTTGTGTCAGTGAAATTTTCACATGAGTAAAGGTGAACTGAAGATTTGATAAGTAAAATCATTCTTCTGTGCTCTGGAGCTACATCCATTTCCTTCTTACACTGTTGTGCCTAGAAAGATATGATGAAAGCAGTGGTAAAATAAAGTGTTCCTTATATTGCTGTAGTAAATCCCTGTGTTTGAAGGAAAAGTCTGTCAAGCAGCAATTCTACCTTTGTCAGCGTGTGTTTTATTTCAGTTGTTAGAAAAATGCTATTGTACAGGGAGATTTGTGAAAACAGTGTTTGAAGAAGAAAAAAGAAAAGGTGGATAAATTTTAACTTTTTTTTTGTACAGAGTAACTTGCTCAGAAGAAGACAAACAGCTTAACACAATTCTGCTCTGTATAAATATTTCTTTTAAAGACAGATTATATCCTTGATACAGCAGTATTTGCCTTATACTAAAGAAAAACCAAACAACAAACAAACATGTGGTACTGATGGAGCTTGTGAGACTTGAAGTGAACCAAAGGGTAAACCAAGGACAAAGGGAAAACACATTTCCTTAGTAGATATTGCATTGGTTCCACATCCTCTGAAAAATTTGGACCAGAGTGTCCCTTGGCACACCTGTAGTGGCATGTTGCTTAGGATCAAAGCTGTGTTTGCAGTAGGTCTGCCGGTTGCCTCTGATTATTGTGCTTTGGTAATCCTTGTGGGGTGGCCTGGGACGTTTGCTCTCTGTCCCTCCTCACCCACCCTATCTGTCAGGGCAGGGGCTGTGCTCACAGCTCTGAAGGTGTGGTCAGGACATCCTTGTGTCTTGCAACCTGGAGCTGGGCTGGGACCATGGAGTAGAGGAGGGGGCAGTGCTGTGTGCTGCCTGCTGACCTGGGAGCCCAGAGGATTCAGAGGTGCTTTAGGACCTGTACATCACTCTGCAGCACTAGTCAACCCAGCATCTGGGTGAAATCTGGCTTAGAATCATAGAGTAGAATCGTACCAGCTGGAAGAGACCTAGAAGATCATCGAGTCCAGCCTTTGCCTCAGCCCTATCAGCCTACTAAAGGATTCCCCCCAACACAACATCCACCCGTCTCTTAAATCCCTCCAGGGACGGTGACTCAACCCGCTCCCTGGGCAGCCTGGTCCAATGGCTGACAACCCTCTCAGTAAAGAAATTCTTCTTAATATCCAACATGAACCTCCCCTGGTGCAAGCAGGGAGTAAAATACCAAAAAGGATTTTTTACAATACCAAAGGGATTTTTTACAGTCTCTGGATTACTGCTCACCGTGTTTTGACTGTTTTTAATTCCATGTGTTACTAATCCAATGCTTCTGTTATCACAAAAAAGTGCAAATATTTTACCTGTGGCAACTTGTTTACGTATAGTATGACAAGATGGAATTGACCTTCTTTTCTGGGACAGCTTGTTATTCAAGTATTTCTTCTCCCTTGCCAAAATATCAGCAAAATAAATTTAAGTGATTTGTTGAAAACAATAATAAAAAACATTTAACTGTTAAAATATAAACAAATCAAACATATTACAGACTCTCTTGTTATGGTTCTGAAATCATTTGGGCTTGAAATTAGGATTGACAAGCCATGACTGCATTTAGTAAAGAGAAAATGAAGTATTAATTGTTCTATTTTTCAGTATCCAGTCTGCAATTTGAATGTCTAATCAGTTTTTTCTGTAACCTCTAATGGATATAAGACTTTGCTGTCTTGAAATTGTTCACACAGAGTTCCAAATATGCCCTAGTTTTTATTTATTTTTTTTTCATTGACATTGAATATTCCAGCTTGCTTTTCAGCTTTGTTGCTTCTATCATTGCCGGTGAAATGATATCAGTAATCTGAAACTTTCAGTATTTCACTTCCTTTGAAGTTGTGAATAACTGATATTTTGAGAGAAGCTGCTGTTCAGGGACTTTGTAAAATGAAATGTACTAAGACACAGATAAGGTTTTGACTTTGCTGGCCTAATTCTGAGATCTAGGGCCTGATTCTGCTCATTGCGTGAGGAGCTGGAAAGCTAAAACTGGTGGTATTCCAGTGGTAGACACAGTGTTCTTTTTTATAAAATATCTTCTGTCTTACTTAAAACTTTTATTAACTACTTGAAAAATTATGAATTTAAAAGTAGAAATTGTATTGTGGCTCTTGCAACTGCACCATTGTTCCATATGTCTACTGTCTAACCAGATGTCTCATACTTCTTCAGACTGCATGGAAATAAATTAAAAGCAATAAAATCAATACTGTTTTATTTTATGCATACTCAGTGAATGAAAAAGTAGACTTTCCTAGTCAACAGATTCAGGCATCTGCACCACTGAGTACTTAAATGTAAGCCTGTTATCCGCAGTCATTTGTTAATTAATGATCTGCCCAAGTAGACACAAGGGGGAAGAAAACAGAGGTAGAACTCTTGGAAATGAATTTAGTACTCAAGTGCTAACGACATAGTTTTCAAGAAGGCAGTCAAGTGAATCAAATGAATAATGAAGTGTGTCTTAAAATTGCTCAGGAACTGATGGACCTGTGGATAAGGGCATCAGGTCAGTATGGAAATGACAGGATGCCTGTGTTGGAGGGAAGGGAAAGGGAATATTCATCTTTATCTTTTTACTCTTTTCCTCCATTTTCATACTTTTAAATATATAGTGTTTATAACACACAATGTGATGCCAACTAATCTAATTAAAACATGTGTTTTGAGACATACCTTGCTACCCAAGTAGAAGAAATGAGAGCCTGGAGCAGTCATAGAAAGAAAGGATGTTCTTACCATTACAGCACCAGCAAAAAGGGGTCTTGGGAGATGTCGTGGTTTGACCCTGGCCGGCAGC
>NW_009718682.1:29317-46968 GCF_000703405.1 Apaloderma vittatum | reverse complement strand
CCAAGGAAAGGCGCAGGGATGCTATTTGCAAGCGTGTCCTTGCTGCTGAGGCGTCAGGAAAGCTTGTTGATGTCATCTCTCCCCAAAAGCTCACGTGTTGCCAGCCAAAACCAAAAAAACCTCAAACAACAAAACACCTCCTTGTAATAAAAAGTCCGACACGGGTAGCTCTGATAACCGATGCTGCTTTTAAATCCTGCTGCTAAGTCTGCAAAGAAGGTGACTGCAAAGTTACATATATTTCTCATTCTTTCAAACTTTTCTTCAATTTCCCCAATAACACACCCATGCTACCCTCTCCATTTTCATCTCCCTCTTTTGTTCGCTCTTCAGCCACGCTCAGACAGCTGCAGGCTTTCACAGAGGCATTAGTCTGGACCAGCAGCTTCTGGTCAAGTTACAGCCCAGGTAATCGCACTTTTTCCCCTTGGCTTCACTGCTGCTCCCAGCAAGTTATTTCCCAGCCACATCCCTTTCACAGCTCGGCCCAGAGCCGGAGCCACACGGCTGCAAGGACTGGGTGCAGAGGTGGTTCCCACACATCTCACACCTTGCCTCAGAGAGGATTAGTAACTCAGAGCAGCCAACCTTTGGGAAAACTTGTCGTTATCAAGATGAAAAGTGGGATTGCAGTGCAACAGGTTCTGTGTTGCTGGTATCGACCCAGCTGGACCAACGAGAAGAAACCTGCAGGGATTTGAAATGGAGTTTGAGATGCTCCATCTCAAAACGTGAGCTGTCAGCTCTAGCGGGTTTGATTTGGGGCAAAGAGCCCACCCTGGGCAGTCCTGACCCATGTCATATTTCATACTGTCTGTCTGTATTGCCCAGAGCACCCACTGCCCAACACACTCCCATGCTGTGGGGAAGTGTCAAGGCACCGGGATCACTTAGGGAGGGAGGTAAAACCACAAACTCCCGGCAGCGACCTGTCGGGGTGTCTGGCAGCCTCGAGTGAAAGCGCAGCAGCCGTTAAACACCTGCATTCACAGAGATCTCCTACAAGATCTTATTCTTTAAATTGGGGTTGTACGGAGGTTTTTGTAATATAAAAAGCAGCTCCTTGATTCTTTTATACATGGCAAAATACTTTCTCAACGCCATGCTCCGAGTCGATGGTTCCACTCATACTCAGCAATAAAAGACTATTAGAAGACAGTCTGCTTTTCACCTGCCTAGCCCATACCTATTCCCAGCAAGGAGCCTTGATTACAACAAAACACTACCACCAGATCCCTCGCAGAGATTACCTGTAACAGGTACTTTATATATCCAAGATCAGAATTTGTCTCAGCTTGTCTGGGTAAAACCAGAGATAACAGCACACATCGTTATGCTTTTGTAAATTTTAAAACATGTGGCACTTTGCAAAGTGCTTTAGAATGTATTTAGCAATAGAATAATTATCAAAGTTGCTTTTCTCTAGTTGTCTTCACAAGCTGATCGGGTAATATCTGTGTGATTTAAAGTTTGAAGTGCAAAACAAATATGCACAATTGCATATAACTACAGCAATAATCTTCTCTACTCTGTGAGTTTTTCACTCACTTTCCCATGTCTAGCAATCCTGTAACATTAGCTTAACCTACTTCAATGTAAACTAAACCCATCACTAAGGCCCAGACTCTGTAGGACACTGAACTCACTGGGTCCCACAAAGCTGAGCACCTTGCAGCTTTCAGATGTAATTAAGACATCGTATATGAGCAGGCAGGGATTTTTAAAGCCTAGAGACATTCAGTAATGATCACATAACGTGTAAGTCTCTAGTATTTGCTTTATGTTTTTCTAAAAGTCTCTGAATTTTTACTATGACTACCAGGTGCAGTTTTCTGAGGCCTTTGGCTCAGTAGAAATGTTCTTTGTCCTTCTCAAGCCAAATGCACGATTGGAGGAAAGCAAATACCACGTTTTATTTCAGTCATTTGAAGAACTCACATGCTGTTCTGTGATTCCTGAAAATTTTTCTCACTTAGAGCAGGGAAAACAAAATTCAAAACTACTTTTGTTAGCTATACAAAACTGATAAAGGGCATTTTCTGTATTGTTCTTAATGTTCTGAACTGCAAACTGCCTGTGCAACAGTGTGATTGAGCAAGATTGGTCTTACCTTGTAAATTCATTTCTTCACTGCATTGACAGGTATTCTCCTTATTGTAACATTTTTACTGTTTTACTGTTCCAGGCCAGATAGGACTTTTTCAGAAGCATTTATGTGCCTTCAGAGCACCACAGTTCACTTTCCTTAGGTTTGCAGGCCTCATTTACTAAAGCCACTTGCAAATTACTTCAAAAAAAAAGACATCCGAAATAGGAAAGGCAAGAAAAGAGAGATAATACAAAAACATGTCTTCCATCCTTAACAGCTCCCAATTCAACAAGTGGAAAACTGAGGACATCTCACCTCAAGTCTGAGCTGCTGAGCTAGTTACCCTGAGTTACCGCAAATATTTGTCAAGGCCGGATGTACCCGTGTGCATCCGACAGAACAGAAAGGGGAGAAGACACAAATTAGAGGAAATCATAACAATAACAAGTCAGAAACAACAGCCTATCTCCATCCCAATGGGCACCCATCTTACAAAGTCTCCAGGATCAAGCAGGAGCACAGACCTGCCACTTTATTCTGTACCTCTCTCTATTTTGGTTGGAACCTCGCAAGAGATAGGAAAAGGAAAACCCTGCGACACGACTCTCCAAGCTGCTGTGAGCTTCTGTGGGAATGTGATCGTGGTTTAAGGGAGGTTTTACTTTCCCCATCGTACTCCCAAACCCACGCTCTGCAACTTGCCATGTTCTCTTGGCGGTGTGAGAGACACAAAACTGGCAGCAACTCCTGCCCCCTTTTACTTTCCACCTCTTGGAGATAAACTTTAGGCATTGGATGGATGGTTTCCTCTCTTCCCCTTTGGGATACTTGTTTTCATTTTTGGTAGCCCAGTCAGCAGCAAATGGATTTAATCCATTTGGGTACAAGTGAGATTACCTGTTTTTCATTGCCGAGCCCTAGATATGAAACAGGCACTTATGTGCTTTTCTCATTATGTTTAGCTAGTATATCTGCAGTTGCATCATTACTTCTAAATAATTTTGAAACCTCATGGGAAACCTTGAAAATCTGGATTCGGGAATTACTTTGGCTCTGCAGTTTTGTCCAGAATGCTGTGAATCAGGATTGTAAATTAAAACTCATCATCTGAAGTCTTCTCCTTCCTTACTCCTGAGGAATGCTAAAATTCATCATCACTGTACTATCATTTAGATCACTCCACATATAAATGCCAGGCTGTGCTTACCCGAAGAGCAGGAGTTTGTACACTTACATATTGCAGCTTAACACTTCATCAATAGAGATTCCTCTTCCTGGTAATATAAAATAATGGAATCAATTCCCATCTGGAAGCCAAGCTGAGTATGTAGGAGTTTAGTTAGTAAAAAAACCTGTTTGCTTCGTTGTTTGGGGTTTTTAAACTGATAAACAAGTCACCTTGGAGCCAGAAATTCCTGCATCTTGTACATTTATCCTGGCAAAGTCACTTCTCAGGTAAAACCGTATTTACCACTGATACAGCAATGCCTTGCTGCCCCCATGTGAAGTTACCGGGAAAGGTAGCATTATTAAAGTGCTATTGCTACAGGTTTTGTACGGAGAACTGTCATAATCAAGACTGCAGTCCTTACCGCCAGGTTATACTAACGTAATTTCCCAGATGAGGATAGTTACCAGAATGTATGAGCTTAACCTAATAGGGTTTCCTTCTCTTCTTACCCTGCTTATCAGCTACCTTTTACATTAGTGTAGCTATTCCTGTGGTAAGTATTATTTAAACATCATCAGTATTTAAAGGTCCAAACTGCTACTCCATTTGTGGTATTGCCTAAACCGGACAGGTTTTTATTTCTACTTAGGGAACATATTTTAAAGTTGCATTTTGAAATACACGTGTATTCATAGCAGAAAGGCTTCCTTTTATTTGCTCTCATTTCCCTGGAAATAATTAGATCAAGATGACCCAGGGAAAAAAACAAACTCAAAGGACTGTAAAAATAACTTTGAACAAAACGATATGAAGTTTGCGCGCTCCTCGAGGGCTGGGCTGTCAATCTGCAGGGCCTGCCCCAGCACCAAGCACATCAGTACACAGAGCTCGGCTTCGGTGCTGGCTGCCTTGGTGAACACAGCAGTGACAGGAGACATCGGTGCTGGCACCACCTTATCATTGCCGAGGCCAACACCTCCGCTATCGCACGGCTGGCTCCGAAGCACAACGCCGGCTCGATAACGGGGTTAGGGGATGTGGGCTGATGGGAGGTGACCGGGTAAAAGTGTCTGTAAGTGCCGAGGGACACCTCCCGCAGAATTCATGAGGGCAGAATTGCAACAAGTTGAGGAGGAGGCTGTTGTTTCTTGGAAAACATCCCCCCTGTTTCAACATTGAGCCCCATCAGGCCGAGGCTTTAGGGATTTTGTTAGCATTGTCCGACTACTTGGCCACGATCAATGCAACTGTCATATTCTTATCCCCGGAGCTTTAGTACATTGATTTCTGGAGCTCTCACATACTGTAGACACAACAGACTGCTGTTACAATATACAAAAGCCTGAACATGAAGCTGATGTGCACATCTTCAAATTGAAAGGGGTGCTGTTTCCTAATTGAATTCTGATTTCTGCTCTAACCAACCACTCCAGCCACTAGCAAAAAGGAAAGAATTCTTTTTTCTCCCCCCTCCTCAGACAAAAAGAGATGAAGAATTACTTCTTGTGGACTAAATTAATCTCCCCACAGCTTGCCCTCCCAGTGAGACTGGCCAATTTGACAGGGCATCATTATTATAAAGTTATTTCAATGAAAAAAAAGAAAAAAGAAAAACCACAAAGTACAGGAATTTTCCACATTCACACTCCAGCTTATGCCACGCAGAGCATGAAGCATTTTATCAAACGCAGGAAGACAGAACTAAAGATAATTTCAATACAGAAATTTACTGTTACCTCCTAATGCCATAGCACAAGACAAGGATTTAGGCACCATATAGAGAAAGCAGCATTGCCATGCCACTGTAGCCCAGACTGTTGCCTGTACAGTAAGATTAATGAGCTCCAGACAAGAAAAAAAGTGCTTCTTCTCTTGCTATGGTTCAATGGGACTTGCTACAGCTTTATTTGCAGGTTTGGATTTTATATAGGGATTATTAGTGCAGATGAGCAAGAAGTAGCAACTGGGTGCAGAAAATTAACAATATTTATGATATTTTCTAGATCAGGGAATGCCTCCAAAAGGAAAGACTGTATCTGCTTGCATGACTGCCATTTTACTTGACAGCACAGCTCAAGTACTACTTACCTGAAAGATGATATAACCCAACAATGATGCTTTGGAATTCTCAGGGCTAACCTTAAATGACACATCCACCATGCTGCAATGGTGTTTGTTTTTTAATATTACTATTCCCGTCGCTGCTGGAATGCAACCACCATCCATCTGCCTGAGCCCATGATCTTACCTAAGCACCCCTTTTGCCGCGGCACCTCTCGGCAGCTCTGGAGCCTGGCAAACCCTGTCACTGCAGGTACCACCGTGACAGAGCAGCAAAGAATAGCTGTGCTGGCTGCTGTGGCACTGGAAGTAAAGCGTGGGGAGAGGTGACACTTCTCATGTGTAAAGTGACAAATCACTCAGAAAAGCATTTCTAGCTAAATATTGTTCCTAATCAAGTACAAATTTAAGCTAGTAGGCATTTACATTAGACCTGCAACTCGAGTACAGAGATTCTCGCCCTGTATGGGGCAGCCTCCCTGCGGTTCCAGCTGCTTCTGCACATCTCCCATACAAGCAGGAGGGTGCTACTGGTACTGACAGAACATTACCGTACCTGAAGCCAGCATGAAGTGTTAAAAGCCTTCCCTCTTTATTCTCAGCATCAACTTTGCTTTGCTACTGTGAGATCAAGCAGGAGCTTCACCGTTGTGGTCTGTACTCCCACAAGCTTAGCTAAAGGCCAAAGCAGGTCTTGACTTCCCCGGGAATGAGGCTCGCTTCTGGTCTGGCTGCCGGAGGTGTGCAAACACCTGCGCACTCGTTGAAAGCTATTCTTGTAGTTTAAGTATTACACTGCTACCATGGGGGTAAGCAACGGCGACATTAGCTGCAGTTAAACTCCCTCAACCAGCCAACCAGTTCCCTTAGAGAGCAGCCAAAGTAGCAGGTAAAAAAAACACCCCCACCTATTTCTACTTGAAATTGATACAACGTGCACTGCTGACTCATTTGCATGGCTTTAAGGCTAGCCCATTCCTTTTGCTACCACTTCTGTCAGTTCATTTTGTCCAATTTGATGCTAAATCAGAAGCACTGAGGCTGCCTTGAGCAGCACGAAACAAAGTCCACATGCTGGTAAGGTGCTCACCATCACTCCTCCACCCATCTCCAGCAGAGGTGGAGAGACGTCCCCACACCACGAAGGACTTGGGGCAGTGCTGGCCTGACTGCTCACTGCTGCTGCACCCACTCAGCATGTGGGTCCCTGGACCTTTTCTCATTAAGGACTCCTTTCCCACGTGTACCTTACTGCCAGATAAAACAATAAAAAACAATTTATGCTCAATGATTCCTTTATGTGTACGGATAAAGAAATAAAGGTAGTGCAAACGGCAAGAACTGCTAACACTGTTACCAGGATTAGAGGTTTTTGGTGTTTTTTCAGTTTAGAGTAACTTCTACATAGGTACTTAACCACAGAGTTAAACTAGATGTAGCTACCCAACTATAGATACTTTGTGCATACTTATTCCCCAAGGTTTCATCCAAGCTTTTCCCCTTAAGAACTTACCCTTTCTCTTTTATTAAGAATACATGGTACTTTTCAGAATTTCCAATCTCATATAGGAAAGTTTGATTTTGAATATGTCAGATCTGTGTTCTTCTACATTTTTACTACACTGTAGCATCAGATCAAAACCTCATCATACTAGCTTGCTTTTGTGAGGGGGATCATCACCTCTGGAGCATATCCTCTTACCAAAGTGTGCCACATTAAATGCACAGAGCCAGCAAGGGACTTCTTGCCCAGGAGATACACATCAGCCTTTAATCAGAACTGGATTTTGGAACTGCATGACGTTCTAGAGGTTGCTGTCATGCTGCTGCCCAAGCACATGCTGTAGAGAGACACCTGCACTGAAGAGAAAAGG
Organism: Apaloderma vittatum; assembly: GCF_000703405.1. Classification (NCBI taxonomy): domain Eukaryota; kingdom Metazoa; phylum Chordata; class Aves; order Trogoniformes; family Trogonidae; genus Apaloderma; species Apaloderma vittatum. Next base: position 39,773 of record NW_009718682.1, on the reverse strand, counting down.
AGGGAAATCCATCAGTCTGTGAAACAGTAGTTAAACAAAACAAGTAATATATCTTTTGCCTGTTCAGCTATTGACCTGTTTAGGACAAGGATACGTATTCCAAGTTTTCCATGCAAGTATTTCACAGAATTCGCCTGATATCCTGGTGGTGGCAGATCAATACTCAAAAAAAAAAAAAAAAAAAAAAAAGTAAAATCAACCTTGAAGCTTTTCCAGTTTGTAGAAGCTTCCAAACTTAATCATAAGCTGTTCATAAGCTAGAATCGCCTTACTTCTAAAAGGTGGGGAAACAGAAAGCAAACCATTTTTTGGAAAGGTTAGAGAAGCTTGAGTAGCACACAGCCTACCCACCTTCTCCCTGTGGCACTTCCAACTGCAGTGATAGGCTATAAAGATTAAATTCCTGAAGCTAAATAAAAACGCAAAGGAACTGTTCGAACACTGGTTTAACAAAATCCTATTACCTTAAAAACAAAATGTGAACGATGGGGGAACATAACGTGATCCTGCATGACAACTACGCCTGCAAGGGCTTTGTAGCAGCAGTAGGTAACCAGCAACCTCCTGCCACCTGGTGAAAGTAGCATTCTCCAACAGAGCTATTGGAATTCTGATAGAACTCTCAATTGTATGCATTTTTTCATTCCTTTGGCTATTAATTTTTTTTTCCCCAACAAGTAAAAAAAGATGTCACCAACGTAAAAAAATGAAACTGCTACTATCATGTATTTCTACCTACTAAATGCAACATTCAACCAGTACAAAAAATTATATTACAAACTCAGGGCTACACAAACACCAGCATACCAATATTCGATGTTGAATTCAGAAGAAATTATCCCAAACGGAATTAAAACAAGTCGTCCCACTCACAGTAGGAAGCCTCTTGCTCTACAACCCCTCATCTTTCCATTCACCACCTCCATCCTCCTTTTAAGTGACCTACCTGTTCAGTTGGGTGGTCGTTGCACATTAGACTTGGGCCAAAGCTCCTTGGGCACTGTTGCAGCAGGTGACCACTGCCTTCCAGAGCTGCTCTGGGCTTCAACGCAGTGTCAATCCCCTCCACAAGCCCAAATGCTGATTTTCATGAGAAGTACGTATCTGCTATTGCAATGCTTCAACCTCCCACTGATGTCTGGAGATGCCAGCCCCAGCACGTAAAAGTACTTAAGGAGAGGGAGGAGGGAAACAGCCTGACAGCGTAATCCCAACAATTAGTCCAAAACCTGCATAATTTCTTGCTAGAAATTTTTGTATATAGCCATTTCTTTGTTCTTATAAACTTGAATATGAGTTTTAGGGAACCAAACTTTTATAGAGCATGACACTCAGGCTCTACAGTACAGCTGGATTTTTCTGTACAGTTAGTCTTAATTTCTCACTAAGAATGTACAAAGTGCTTCTTTCATATCTCCTGCTAAAACATTCTAGATATTAGAACCAATAAGATGCAAAAGCTGACTTTACTGACTCTGGATTACTTCTAGGGTTAACATGAGTAGTGACCTGGAAAAAAACAAAGACCACTGATGTCACAGAAAGGGAGGAAAAAAAAGGCCACTAAACCTGTATCCCTGAACTTTATTTTCATTTTCTAAAAAAAAAGCTCTAAAAGCAATCGAGGTTCAAAACGCAGTTATGTTATGACTACATAGATGGGAGGCAGTGTAGCTGGATTTGGATTTCCTGTGGTGATGAAGATGCATAAACTCTGTCCAACTCCACCTTCTTTCAACCTCCTCTCTCCCAATCTGCAAGAAAGCAGTAATTAAGAGTGGTAGTATCTAGCTAGCCAGCTCTTCAGGAGCAGAGACAAATGGGAGTGCCAAGGAAGTTTTGAGACGCTGGACCAGGAAGAGGTTCGTGAAGCAAGATATTTAAGGTGTAACGCTATCCAATCTCCTGCTAAGTTTGTTGTAGGGAGAACAGTGAAGAAAAGTCACTTCTTGTAGAAGAAAGGTGACATAATTTTACACCACAACTGTACAACAAGGTACAAAGTAAAAGAACCATATTCTACGTATGTGACTTCAGCCTTCCTCTAGTATATGTTTTCCTTTCTTTACAGAACAAATAGTGCAGAGTTGATTTCATTTCACAGTGTTTAAGTACAGGCCACCTTCTTAAACTGTCTTGTAGAAAACCAAGCCACACCTTGAATGTGTTTGTACACTGCACAATGATTACATTACATGTCTTGGAATAGAAGAAAAAGAATAATCATTTGCAAGTCTATACAATGCTGATCTGTGAAAATCCCATCCAAGCAATATTCCTGGACTACAATTATTTCAAATCCCATTTTTACTGCAGTTTATAGTCCAGCATGTGATTATTCTATTACATAGTCACTTTTTCACCTAGATCAAATTAGGATATAATTAATGTGAAGATAAACAGAATGCAGGTAGCCTGGAGGCTCAGACTGCTTTCAAACTTACACGGCCACAGTTAGCGCTGCGTTACAGGACGGCATGATCCAGGTTTACATAGCGCACTGTGAAAAGATTCTACACAAACCTGCAACACAACACCTCCCTTCACTCCCCCACTTCCAATCTAGAGACCAAGGCCATAACTTCAGCAAGAATAACTTTGCACTCTATTTTGTTTTGTTACATATGTGTTTTTTTCTAGGAAAAACAATTCTACATATTAGCCAATGACGCTTTCTCCTGTAACACAGGATAAATGATCTTTCAAACAGGCAAATCTGTATTACAAGGATCACAGCATTATTGTTTTATTGTTTACACAACGGTAAGTTGCACATACGGACAAACAGTACACGTTTAGAATCAATTTCACAAAGTAATACATTACAAGAGAGTCCAGTGGTTTAACATATTAAAAAAAAGCAATAACAAAGGAATACAAACATTACGGTTTTGACTGCAGCCCAATAAAAGTTTGAAAAAAGGTTGAAATCAAAATAAACTGTAAGCTTTATTTTTCTGAGACATAAAAAAATTACATTATATCCCTTCCTAAAAGACTGCTCACAAAGATGCAATAACATACAAATACAAAAGTGAAGAATTCTGTGCTCAGTTTCCCTTAACTTTATCGGATCAAGTGGCAAGTTGAACATTTGTCAAAGAGCAACCACTGCTGAACGCAGATGTAATTTCCAAAACATACAAAATGGTAACAACATTTTAACAATAAAAAGCAAATGACGTGGTACTAGAAACAATTTTATGCACTCTAACTGTTTAGAAAAAAGGTGCTTTTGTGAAAATGATTGTGAATATTCATTTGATGCATGTTATATACAAAACTTCTACCTAAAAAACAACTTAGCTCCAGAAGTTCCATGTTCACACTCCAACCTATATTTTTATTTGCAAAGATTCAATTAATTATTATTTCCTCCTTAAGATGTTTTCCCAGCTATTTCTAGTGCACACCAAACTGGAAAGGCAGCACAAGCTATGATGTTGTAATACGCAAGATTCATAAACTACTGTTTCAATAGCTTTAACCTTCAAAGTACATCACTTTCCTCCTCTGTTCTTTAGCAGCAACTTACTGTACTATACCTTGTATTGAAAGCAGATACACAACTGCTTTTAAGTCAACACTGGTAGTGCTAACGAGAGACTAGTGAATCAACTCCATTTTCTAACAGCTAATTTCGGGTTTGCATTAGAATAGCATAACTTACCTCCCCAAATTGCAGCCAAAAACTCATCCAGCCCGACAGCTGTTTACTTGCACACAGGCCTTGGGGCATGCTGAGCTTTCAACTGAAATCCTGCAACACTCTACTGTTCAGCTCAGGAGAAAAAAAATCACCTATGTTTGGGAACATCATCTATGAAATCTGTGACAAAATCTCAGATTCTTCTTCAGAGTTGGCTGCTAAATCGAGCTAGAAAAAGGTTAAAAAAAAAAGAAAAAGAAAATCCAGCCACTAACCACTATTTACCAAACTTTATGAAAGAGTAAACATTCTATTTCAGCTGGTCTTAAAAGAACAGAACACAAGGAGCAATGATGACACAGCCCAGGACCCACTGTTCGAAACTCCTAGGGACTTCAAGATATGGGACCACGGGGCAACATGGAGAAACAGAACACAAAAAGAAAAGGAGACCTGTCTATGGGGCAAGGTTTGCACATCTGTATTTTATACATATATATATATACACATACATACACACAGATGTGTGCACTGTACTGTATATATTTACATCCATATACACAAAACCACCCTGAAGTAGATTTAAAGGCCATATCCAGGAACAGAAGATATGAACTCTAGTATTTGTACTAGAATATATTTTATCTGTACAAAAAAACAAATATGCATATATTCATATGGTATAAAGCTTATTAACAAAAAATATTCTGCTACTAACATTAGGTTAAATAGATGGTTTTACAAGATTCTTTAATAATAATGCAGTATAGAACATTTCTAAAACTAGGGCCAAAAATAAAAATACATAAATGGGTTTCTATTCACAAGAAAATAGCTGTTCAATACAATTTCCTTTTGTATTTCAGACTAGGGAAAAGTAGCAAAACTTTTATAAATCTCCTGGGATGCAATTTAATTAACGCATCATTCTAGAAAAATAGACTTCTCAGATGAACCAAGTTGATTCACTTCCCCTTCCCTAAGAGGGGTGCCTATCTTTTCCCTCGCTTGTTTCCAGCTGGAGGTTTCTTCAGCTGAAGCAGTTGCCCGCCTGTCCCAAAGCCTGCAGATGCAGGATTAGACACCCCGAATGTCAGGCCAGCTGATGCTGTGATGCCGGGATTGCTGAAGTTAAACCCAGATGTAGTCGAGCTGCCAAAGCCTTGTGAGGGAGGGAAAAAATATTTTAAAACACCAGTTACATCAGGATTGCAAGTTTGTTCTCTTGGAGCTCTGAACACTGCTGCTTTATTACCAACATCTGTAATACTTTATGCTAACACAGATCTACACCACCACACCACACTGCTAACACACTATCACAGCTTGGATACGATGGCACTAACACAGCCTGCCTTCGTGATGGCAAATAATTATATCCTAAATCACAAGTCTACTACACCACTACCCATACAACAGCAGCACCCAAAAGTCTCCTTGAAATTGTGCAACAGAAGAACGAGAACTCCTCAAGCTCTCAGTCTAAACATGTGACACATAAGTAGGATGGGAGGGAAGGCAGGAGTACAAGCGGACCACGGCCACAGGAGGGAATGGCAAGGTCATGGTATGAAGTTCTTACAAGCAAACCAAACCCTAAAGCAGAATACTCAAATGAAAAATCTACAGGAAAACCTTTTGGACAAGGTACACATTCAGTCTTATTCCTGCTGCAAGGAAAAAGGAGTAGCTCAGTTCTAGAGGGAAGAGTCACAAAGCCTTGAACCGTAGCTACAATGTATTCAACAATTTCTTTGTTGAAATTAGTATTACTTATTTGTAAAGAATTATTTTCAGAAAGCAAATGACAGCCTGCCCTTCGAGGCCACAGACTCCGCATCTCCCCGAAGGGCCCTAGAGTACACTTTGTTCACTGGGCTTCTGCATCTCTGTCTCAGTCAGACCTTTAGATAGGCAAGTCCAACAGGAAGTACACACCTCCCTGTAATACTATTTTTTTTTTTACACTACGCAGACAAAAAGCAGATCTCAAAGGCAATCTATTCCTGACCTCATCTCCCATGCCACAATAAATGCTCTACATCAGAAAGGCTTTAGCATGGCTTTGATCAATTTACTATAACCTCTGTATCTAAAAGCTGCTCATAGTTACATGTGGATTATATTTAGGTCCATTTTTCAGCAGTATATGTCCAGCCATGATCCCACTTGATTCTCTCTTACCCCACGTACTGAGACTGCTGTTCTCTAAAACAAATTCCCAGCTCAGTTCTTCAAAGCATCTCAGTTTTCACAAACATAGCATGTGTGTACACCTCCCTCCCCCTTAAGGTTATACCTACCAACTGAATGGTTATCTTTTTTGCTTTTCCCATCACTTTGGGAGTCCTAGTCCTCTCTACAACATCCCACTCACAGCTGCCTTTTCTGTTGCCATCAAATCCAAAGTGCTGTGTGTGTTTCAGAGAGAAGTCCAAGATGCTCGTTCCATCTCACAACTGTGTGAGCTAAGAGAAGACTGCAGTTGCTCTGATTTCCATCTACCGACACAGTGGACTGCTCCAGGACTAAGCCAAATTTACTATTAGAAGATGCTCAGGTACTGTGTGAGGACTCAGAATTTTCTTTTCAAGTACACAAAACGAAATTAAGAAGTGCAGTAATACTATCAGAACATCTGAAGCCTTTTAAAGTAATTAAATCTAACTCATAACTTACAAACGCTTCACTGAAACGATTTAGGGATCTACAATTTTCATTCTAAAAATAAGAACATACTGATGGAAAATGTGGGGGAGACTTGGGGAATTATTTAAGCAGCCTAGTCCAGGGGGATGGAACAGTTACTAGACATTAGTCTGGGAAAATACTTAAGCACTTGCACACATGTAAACACAAGCATTAACAACAGCCAGAGAATCATAGACTGGTTTGGGTTGGAAGCAACCTTAAAGATCATCTAGTTCCAACCTCCGCCCCTGCCCTGGGCAGGGGCACTTCCCACTCGACCAGGTTGCTCACCCATCCTGGTCTTGAACACTTCCAGGGAGAGAGCAGCCATAACTTCTCTGGGCAACCTGTTCCAGTGTTTCACCAACCCTAGAGCAAAGACTTCTTCCTAATATCTAATTTAAATCTATTCTCTTTCAGTTGGAAACCGTTACCCATTGTCCTATCACCACACTTCCTGATGAAGAGTCCCTCCCCAGCTTTCCTGTAGCCCCCTTCAGGTACTGGAAGGCCACTATAAGGTCTCCCTGGAGCCTTCTTCTCTCCAGGCTGAACAACCCCAACTCTCTCAGCCTGTCCTCATAAGGGAGGTGCTCCAGCCTCCTGATCTTCTTCATGGTTCTCTGGACTTGCTCCAACAGGCCTATGTCCTTCAGTGTGTTGAGGGCTCCAGAGCTGGATGCATTGCTCCAGGTGAGGTGTCACCAGAGCAGAGCAGAATCACCTGCCTCGACCTGCTGGCCATGGTTCTCTCCATGTAGCCCAGGATGTGATCGGCTTTCTGGGCTGCAAGCACACATTGCTGGCTCATGTTTGGCTTTTTGTTGACCAACACGCCCAAGTCCTGCAGGGCTGCTCTCAAAGCACTTGTTATCCAGCCCATATTTGTGCTTGCGATCGCCCTGACCCAGGTGCAGGGCATTGTATTTCATAACCTATAAACATCCCATTTTCCTAGCTTTTTCCAAAACAAAAAGATTCAGAAAGATGATACAACTATCATAGTAATACAAACCAGAATATTGTTTCAGGATCCTCTACACGTTTTCTAAGAAATAGGACATATTAAAATTAAAAAAAATAACCTGGCTAGCCTCAGACATCATTCAAACCCATTTATACACCTTCAATAAATTAACCTAAAGATCATATGCAATCCAGAAGCTATATAGCATAGGATTCTGAATATAAAAGGCAGAAGTTAAACTGCTTCTGGACAATCAGATTTTCCATAATTACAGTCTAGATCAGGATTTCATGATCATTTTATTTTATTGTCATTTATAAATGACAGGAATTACATTTAATCATATATATTCTTGGTTTACCACCTTCTTGTAGCTGAGACTCATGAGGTAACTGAAAACAATCTTCATTCTATTGGGTTCAGCTCCCCCACTGCTGAAGAAAGACTGGGGGCACTGTCACCAGGACAAAGCCTGGTTTGAGGAATAAAGCAAAATGACATCTAAATTGTCTCTGCAGACCACCAACATTGCTAAGGCAGACTTGCTACTAACTTTGGCTTGATACCTCATTAGTGCTGGACAACCAATTCATACCAGCAGTTTCCTAATTATATATTTTAATATTCTCAAAACCTAAATTACATACTTTGTAACTTAGCAGCTTGAAATGCCGCAATATTATTTAAGAATTAATAACAGGTAATTTAATTTAGGCTCAGTAAAAATGAGCTACAAAAAACATAAGCAGCATACATTTTCCACTTGTTTTTAATATTAAAAAAAAGCAAAAGGTTGATGTTTAGACATTGCATATTGCAAAATACGTTCCATGAAGAATTTACTAGAGTTACATACCCATGAATGTTACACAGCTAGCTTAGCAGGGAGTTATTTCCATTTTATAATATAAAGCTTAAGGTACTTTACAGGCCTAATGTGATGGCATAACCCATCACTAACCAAAACAAAACACATGGCAACTAACAAGCTGCTGATCCAAGCTAACGTACTGGTCACTTCCTAATAAATACCAGCCACTTGCTGTGTTCGTATTTATAGCAGTTAAGATGAAAGTTTCACTTGTAAAAAAGAAACATGCTACCAAAAGCCACTCCCAGGAGACATGATACTCCTTCAGTGTCATTAAAGAAAGACCATAAGACAGACTATATAGTGAGCTGTTTGACTCGAAAGCAAGCTCCTATTTAAAAAGTAAATAGAGATGCACGCTACAGAAGTGCCTAGCAATTCAGACATCTGAGTTAAGGAGGAATTGCATCCATATTTTTGTTTTTCTCACCACAAACAAAATTGAACCAAAAAAAAAGAAATGAGTACCGAGCAGTTCAATTGCCACAGAAATTATTTCAAAGTAGTTAACATGAATTATGAATATATACAGAGATACAAAACCTGCCACTATTCAAATAAAGAGGATAAACATAAACAGTTCTAAGGAAACCTTCCGAGCTTCTAAAAATAATTTTAACTTTACTTGTAAATACAAGATGTCAAATTACTGGCACAGTGGGCAAAAATTCGTACACTAATTTCAATAGCTCAGTAAGCACAGAGCCTACGCATTCAAGCAGTAATTGCATTTCTGTGCCTCAGACTGTGTCTGATCCAATCCTATGCACGTGATCTGCTTCCACTCCTAATTAGACAGACACCATCAAACAGAAAATATTAATGCTCACTCAACGCTGTCGACCTGGGACACCTTTAACAGAACCTAGAGAACATGGTTACTTTAACACATGCAACTTAGCTACATTTGTTTCAGTAGCTAGCTGAGATCGAGTGCAGAAGTTTGATTTTAACACTTTTAAGATAAACTTGAATTCAAGAGAAACAAGCCAACCTGCACTTAGACTTCCTGATGGTTTACTCGTAGTTCCAAACCCAAATGACGATGCTCCTGTGGCACTACTTCCAAAGGCAGAGCTACTTCCAAATCCTAGTAGAATAATAGTAAAGACATACAAAAAAAAACCAATTACAGACACAGCAATTAAAGACACAGAGGTTTTGGGTAGTATTCTAAACCCAGACATGGTTCTAAGCATTATATGGTAAACAAATACTCCTAAGACTATTGCCTCAAGAGCATTTTATTCTCAACACAGCATTGCATTAAGAACACACTGCAAACAGGAACGCACCAGAGAAAAAATACTTCCTCTAAAAACAAGAGAAGTGATCAGAATTTAGAAAATTGCTATTGAATAGCTGTTAAATTACCAGCAAAATGGTAATATGACAAAACTAAGAAAATTCAGACACATAATCAGACACTTCTATGACAGAAAGCCCCAGTCTTCATCCACAGAACTCTAAAAGAAAAATTCTCTATGTTTAAAACAGAGTAAACATTTTCTTGAGCTTATTTTAGAGTTGTCATTCCCCCAGGTTCTTGGGGATTGGCTTTATCTAGGAAACAACAAAATAGGTTAAATTCAGAATGGCGAGAGAATTTCACAATATTTAATGGGAAAAATCATATACAGGGCAGCCATAAACTGTAACAAAAACTCATTCTATAAAAAATTAATTGTAATTGACATTTATAATTATAATTGAATTTATAATTTCATAATATAAATATTTCAATACTTTAACGCTGTGATTAATGAGACCATTTCAAAAGAAAAGTTGGTATTTGCTGTTTGAGGTAGAGGTCAGATAAAAGGAATGGTAAGAGAAATAAATTCCTTGATTTTCACTGTGTCAAGAGGTTTTCAAAAAGAGAACAGTATTTGTATTTGAGGAAATTATGTCCCGACCTTAAGTTTCAAGAGTCAAGGAGAATACTTACTGCAAATTGAGCCTTTATCATTCCTCTACAGAAATATTTTTTACAGTTTAAAACTAGTTAAAGATTGAGTGTGCTATCTGAAACAGCATTCTCCAGTATTCTGGTTTTAAATCAAGTCAGGCTTAAGGGAAATATAATAAAAGTATTATTTGAATGTAAGACAAGTTCATTTAGATGATATGCTCTTTTGTCTTACGTAGTTTAAAATTAATTACGAAAAGTCAGGCACGGTGTCTGCAAATACTTAATGAAACATAGGATCTACATGCTATGTATCTCACATACTTAAATGCAAGCACCTCTATGTTTATCACTGACAAAATTCACACA
>NW_009718682.1:0-29286 GCF_000703405.1 Apaloderma vittatum | reverse complement strand
TATCAGGGAAAGAAAGAAAATTTCCCTAATTAAAATCATGTTTCAAGAGTATAATAAAAATTGTCCTGTTAAAAAAACCAAAACAACAACCAAACAAACCCCAAAACAAACCCTAAAGTATTTGTTCTGCTAATTTGTTTCCAAGAGCACACCTGCAGGATATTTTGCATGTCTTCCTTTATTCTTCTACACTTGCTTCTATGAGATATAATCTTCTTGATTCGTCAGAAGACTAAGATTTTGCAAATTAATACAGAGAAGATGAAATGCAGGCAAAAAGAACTAGCAGAAAAAAGACTGCAAGTTAGGCCCCCAAGACAAAACTAGAAGCAATCGTCCATCAATTTCAAAGAAATTGTTCTTTAATCTACATTAGTGAACATATATAAACAATATTTTGTCTACAACCTATCTGGTCTAGAAGGATTTTATGTGTTTTTGTTTGGTGTTTTTTAAACACATTTAAAACATTGTGGGAATAACCTGGTACTTTAGAAATATTTTCCTTTTAGACCACTATCGGTTATTTTTGCTGCTTAGGTGTACACGTTCTTGTATCTGAAAAAGCTTAAAATCTGATGTGAAGAGACATTGGTATTAAAGTTTTGAGATAATTTAGTGTAAAACTGATGCAACATTCAAGTTATATAAAGTAACATTTAAGTATTTTAAACACATTACAGTAGTGATTCATGTTGGGCTTGTAGAGGCAAAACGCAGGGATGGGGACTGAAGCTGCAGAGAAGATACAACAAGAAAAACCACAACACATTATGGTTGTGCTCAGTGGAAACAATCATTTTCTTTGCAGATCTCATGCAAAAGCTTCAGAGGACATCAGTGTCTTTTGACATGCACTGTTGAACCCCTGACCTATACAGACAGGAAATTTACGTGCAAACTAGATTCTACTGATTGTTAAGATTCTACTTGTAGCTCTATTACTGAGAATTCATTATACTGAAATTAAAAGATCTACACAAATTCTGTAACTTTATTACCACCCAACTCTTTCAGTCATGTGTCCTCTCGGAACGTATTCCCTGTCAGCACTCTTAACATTCTCATAGCTTGAGGAGGGTTCAGTTTTTTTCACCTCAGCATTCAGGGACAGAGTGACAGCTAAAGCAAATGTTTCAGCAAGCAGAATCCCAGAACTGTAGTAGTTTTTTAGCATTTCTTCTTATCTTAATCCAAGCAGAAATAGGTCCCTGCTGTTAACAGTTGTACATACAGGTGAAAAATTTGTATGGATTAGCTACAGCATGATCCAAGACCTCAAGTGCCTAACTTTGACATATGAAAAATAAAGTCAAGTTGCAGTTATACAAGGATGTACTTGATTTACTTTCCTAACTTTAAAAACAGAACTTCTGTGTGATTACTTCACCCTGTTCATCCTGGGTTTTCACTACAGTGGCTTATAAGTCTGAACTTTGCCTTAGCACCTCACTCTGCAAGGCACGAAGAAGTCTGAAAAGTACAGACTGGCAGATTGTAAAGTCTGTCCCTGAAACAGATTATCCTCTTATTGGAGTTACAGGTTTGCAAGAGATTCAGATGTGCGGCATAATAATTAAATGAAAGATTAGAAAAGTTAAAGTGTACCTCCAAGGCTTGAAGAACCTAAGCCACTTGATTGCAAGCCCGTGCCAATACCTGAGCCGAATGGCGTTCCAAAACTAACTCCCAGAGATGGCTGTGGCCCTGGTATAAAAAAAATGAGAACAGACTTGCCTTACTCTTTCATAGTAAAGAGGTCCTTTATTTATTTATTCAAGTATTTGATAATGTGAACATCATAGCTTTCAACAAATCCCATCAAGATCCCAAACTTTATCCCATCAAAATTCCTCACTTTGCTGCCTGCCTCTGCATCCGCCTGGTTAAAAATCTAAGACAACACTGATTGTAATAAGGTGAAACTAGTCAGAGCTAATGACATGACAATAACATCATTTGGCATTTTTAAAAGTTAACCAGTCTCACCTTATACTTTAAAACATTAATCAAAATCCTGAGAGAACTCATAGGTAACAATATTTTGCCACCTGTATTAATGGAATCAGAATAAGGGAAAAATCTTCAAATTAAAAACATAAGAACTGACCCTAGTGTAATTAAAACTATCCTACCAAAAGTTATTTTTTAGATAAATATGAATCTTCATAACTACTCAAGTATTTCATCAAATTTAAACAGAACACTAAGATAAAAAACAAGACAATGACTTTATTTTATTAAATTTATTGTTCATTTTTTAAGCAAGTCAATTACACAGTAACATGACAATTCAATTCTTTTCCACACAAGTGATAACTGAGTTCTGTTAAGCTCTGCTACATAACACCATTCAATAAGGTAAACTAGTCAAACCACCTGTTTAAATAAACATTTACAAAAGGCACAGTTCTGTGTACCTTAATGAACTAGATACATTCAAAATTTCAGAGTCAGAGTTTGTCCCATAATTTAAAAAAGATGACAGTACTTTCCCTGCATATTCACATTAAGATGCAGGACTGTCAAAAAAACCATTCTCAGTCTGCCAAGATGAAATTTACAGCCTCAGTTTGTTTTAACCTCGGGGAATAAAGAATCAACTTGCTCACCCATTACTAACACATTTTTAAATAATTAATTCTGATAAATAATTAATATATTTTGACAGTTTTCACAGTACAATCTTAGATTCCTGTCTTTTTCAAACAGTTTTCAGTGCACTAGTTAAATAGTTTAACCATTGAAGATAAAATACAGCGCCAAACTCTTAATCCAGACATTCACACCTTCCCTCAAGATAGCCTTCTCCATCTATAAACATACTTACACGTACTGTATCTGTGAAAGTGATGATTTATTCAAAATTACTACAAAGCTCAGATTATTTCAGTTTTTTTCCTAAACCATCACCACATTTGCCCTTCATTCAAAATGTCATCCTTTGCTCTGCGCAGTTTCCTGTTACTAATATTTATATAGAGTTTTAAAATGTAAGTATTTCAAGCTTTTAAAACTATTTCAGTATTGAGGATTTCAATGGGAAATCATTTTGAATCAAGGGAAAGGCACTGTATATTGAAAAGCAACATTTTTGCTAGGAACACGAACTTCTTATGTGATCCAAGCTGAATGACATCTGAACACTCAAAGTACTCAAAGTAGTGTTAAACTAAATTTTAAGGGCATCTAAAGATGTTAGCTGTCAGTCTCTGCTTAGCAGGGAATAGTTGGGAAACCCAAGCTATCTTTTTCAACTTAGAAAAAAAAGTATATCAGATGTTGTAATTACAAATTTTCACATAAATCTCAAGCTAAACTTGTTTACATCCAGTTTAAACACTGATACATGTACCTAGCAGCTCTTTAAAAATAATAAAAAAATGTTATCAGTAAGAAGAAACAAAAAATCCTACACGAGTCAGTCAACTCATAAACTAAAAGAACCCAAACCCACATATCCAGTTCCTTCTCAAGTGCCCAAGTTTCTATTTCAGTAGGAGGCACCATTAGTGGAAGACCTTAAAACACTACTGTCCTCCAGGCCAAGCTTTTTAGACCCAGTAAAAAACATTATTCTAAAACTCCTCTGATTTACATAAACCAGGATCTTACGCCTTAGGCTAACAAGCTTTTCAATGAGCCAATAAAAAACATTATTCTAAAACTCCTCTGATTTACATAAAACAAGATCTTATGCCTTAGGCTAACAAGCTTTTCACTGAGCAACAGCGTATGATATTCGTTCATTTTGTACCATAATGTTCTAAAGGCATCATGACCACTTACAGTTTTTGTAAGTAAACATAATTTTCAATAGCAAAAAAAATGTAGAAATAAAAAGGTTCTTCGATGCCACAAGTACTAGAAAAAAAAAAATGGCACTTCTGGCTATTACAGTTACAAGACAATTTCATTTTAACAAGTATTTTAACATTTTAAAACTTGATATATTTGCCCTGCAGAGCACTTCAGTTTAATGAATAGGACTCACTAAAAAGAGCCCAGATAGGTCAGCCAGATTTCCTAAAGTGACACTACAATTGTTTTTTTAAAATTATAGCTAGTCCTAACACTGAACAAATTCTGCGTCACAAGGTAGATCGGATTCTGACAAAGTAATAGACTCATTTTAACCACAGTTAATATCTAATTACACAATAAAAGTTTTAGTGCTATGAAGATTTCATTATCCTTTCCCATTAGCACTTCAATCTCGTATGGAGTCAAGTCAAAACATAAAGTGTGCCAATAGTTGGACTACCTGCTCTTCACCAGTTAAGGGGAGAGTAACTAAGCTGTTGGGGGGGTACTTTATCAATGTTTGGAGGCAGAAAGGTGAGCTTTAAGAAAAGCATATCTTTAAGACAGCGTAGTCTCACCAGAAAAACAGCAGTTTCAGCCTCACACATTTGCAGCTCTTGGTTCACTAGGCTTTAATTTCATCTAAAAATCTTTTGCTTTAGTCCCATAAACAATAATAGGTAGACTAGCCACCATCATTTTAATTTCCATGCTGCTCTGGACTGCTCAGGGAAGGTGCAGGTGACGCAGTGGTTAAAAGTAGCTGCGCAAAAGCACAACCACTGCGACCAATAAAGCTGCGCTCAGAGCAAAAGTGCTATGCTAGGGAGAAAGGTCGTGTGCCAAGAAGATTTAAGCGTAATTTTCCTAACTCTAGCTTCGAAAAACCGCACAAAGAACTGTGCTTCAGTGTGCACACCACAGTCCTGGTGTCCTGATTATCCATCCCAGGAGACCAGTGGAGCACATCTTTGCTCCCTTTCCATATGGCCAGGATCCACTGGCTTTATTTATTTCAACCGAAGCCAGACACGCCTTGGCATACAGAGAGAACATGAACAGGGTGTGTATCTACACCCAGGAACTGGGGAAACACTCCCTGATCCCGCAGTTTAGATGCAGCTACTAAACCTTAGACTTTTGAACACAAATTTAAAATAAATTAATATTTATCTTTTTTCAGAGAAAGAACAGTTACTAACTCTAAACTAATCTTATGAAACAGACTTAATGATGTAAACATCAAATATTTGGGTTTTTTTTTTGAAAGACACTAACCATCCCTCAATACTAGTGTACCGTTTATTAGTTTTTAGTCAAAAACTTTAAAGCCCAGATGAATTTTCTTGTTTTATTCTTATCTTCAAGAACAGCAACAGCAGGTCAGGTACTATACAGACACTCCTCCCACCCCCTTTACATACACCCCATTTCACTCTTCCCTCTCGTAACCTCCTCCTATTCCTCATCTATCCCACTCTTCAGGATCTACATCTTCCAAAGAAACGTGTGATTTTAACTTATAGAAGATAGTTTATCAAATTCATAACATAAATGGCCATCTGAAAACTCAAGCAAAGAAAAGGAAATTGAGGAGGTAGTCTTTAAATATTTAAAAGACTCCTAGACAACTGAAAGAATATATTCTTCTCAGCCTTAATCTGAAGCTAAGAAATTTCATATATGTTGCTGGGGAAAAGTCAAGCACTGAAATCAGTAATTTAAGAAAGCTGTGAAATTTTCCTTTCTAACAAGCTTTGAAGATTTTAAGACATCTCTGAAATAGTTCAGGCCTGACTAATCCTGCTTTTGAGCTAGAGGAACAGAAAAGATAACTTCAAGTTTCACCTAACCCTACTTTCTAAGGGTTTTCAGTACTCTTGAAATGCCATTCAAAATACCAATTTACCTCTGTTTCTCCAGGTCCTCAAGTGAGTCTCATGGATGGTAACAGTATTCCAAGTGAATAAGTAGTAAACAAATCGTTGACCACTTTCGTTGGCATGTTTGACATAAGTTAGGCGCTTTGTTCTATATCTGTCGCTCTTTTTGTTGGCACATTTTTGACTTTTGAAATACTCTTGCCAAAACAGCCAACTGAAAAAACAGAACATCCCTCCCCAGCCCAACCTACATACACTCCCATTTACTCCTTTCACTACCAAAGATATCAGGGTATCTTAAGGTATAAATTCACCTTCTCTCAGGCATGTTGGTACAGCCTTTTTTCCCCCCTCCTACTCCTAAGAGAATAATCACAAAGTTGTGCCTTAAGTGGCATCAAATTACTCAAGTTACTAGCAGTTCTCTTGCATCTGTACTAGGAAGAGGAAATGCAAATCCCTCACCCGTGAAAATGCAGGTATAACTCTAAATGTGACATTCCAAGCATATGACTTTCATAGACACCTAATCCTGCA
This sequence comes from Apaloderma vittatum, assembly GCF_000703405.1. Taxonomy (NCBI): domain Eukaryota; kingdom Metazoa; phylum Chordata; class Aves; order Trogoniformes; family Trogonidae; genus Apaloderma; species Apaloderma vittatum. The sequence continues at coordinate 23,062 of NW_009718682.1, read as the reverse complement.
ATGACTGTGGAGAGTATTTAAAAAAAAACCCATGAGACAAGGAGAAAGATGGAGAGAGAACTACTTTGGTAACATTAGGCTGTGAAAGCCACACCCCACATTTTTTTTAACGTGGATAGAAGCGTGACATTATCTCATGTTTTCTGTTTAAAGCCAGACTCTTTTGCAGATATCACTTCAACAAAATTTCTGTGGATTAACTCAGCAGCAACAGATGACTGTGGTCTATGATGGAAATATTTATTGGAGACTTCATTTTTTGTTGTGTTCAAAATATTTTGGCGTGTTTGTCTTTTACAGCCATTTCCTTGCTGTTTATAAGGGCCAGAGGCTGTGTTTTCCTTTTATGGAAAAGGCAAGGGCAGTCTAATAATTTGCCATACTTAGGGTGGTTGCTGCATAGGTCTCTTAAACCATTCAAAATATGACTGCTGTTGTAAGCCAAGAGAAGAAAAAGGTAAAATAGGGCTTTCATTAGACCCAAGATAAATAGAATTTTAGAAAACAAATGGTAGAATCAAGTTACCTATGCTTTCCATAATTTGCTGATGTAGACATGTATCCATGTTCAAGTAAATTTAAACTGAAATTACGTTACTTCTGTTAAATGATTAAATATTAATTTGTTTCTCTACATTCAGGAATCCCTGTCTGAGAACTGTTGGTTGGCATAACAACATCAACTAAGGTGCCTTTAAGTCATTTCCTTTGCCATTGCATCAGATCGTCATTAGCAATGGTCTTGCTTTTCCTCTGTTCTGGTTTTCCCTCGCACACATGCACACACAGAACCACTGATGCACTTTGCTTTCTCTAAAACTTACTCACAACAGCAGAATGGCCACCAAAACTGCTCCAACATCACCCTGACAAAGGAGTTGGCTATAAAATAATCAGCCAGGCATCCATCTTCCTATCCTACAGATGTTCGCTCCACTATCCTTCCTGTTTTACAGCATTTTGCATTTTAGAGTTCCAAAGTGCTATGTAAAAATGCATTATTAATTTTACATAAGAAAAAAGATAATATGCATTTAGGTATTCTCTCCTCATTAACTCAAAGTAATGTACTACAACCATACAATTCTGGAAAGAGGCTATACTATGTGTATTCAGAGATGGTACTTAAGAGTGAAGACTCACATTCCAAGGGGTTAGAACAATACAGTAAATATCACTAATACAAGTAAATTCACAAGATTAAGTATCTGTTGTATGATTATTGCTAAATCTACCCTGCATTTTTCTATTGGCTATGTATCAGTTACTTTGCTCATGACAATGTTTAGGTTTTTAGTCTAACACAAAGGAAGACTTCATAGAAAACTTTACACAAATTTACTACTGTCGCAACACTAATAATCTATAACTTGAATGCACTCAGACCTGTCGCAGGCTGCTGCTGCTGAGTAAGTGTTGCAGCCATCGCAACGGCTGCTGCATTTGGTATGTTGCTGAAAGGGGTCGGTCCAGTGGTAACACGTGGCGCGCTCTGCCACTTCTTAGCTTCTGTTCGTCTTGCCTCAAACACATCCATGGCATCTCCCAGAAAGGTTTTCCTGTAGCCAAGGTATTGGTCTTTGAGCATCTGAAGGGGGTGGGGGGAAGCCATTTTAGTTCAGTGTATTTGACATAAAAGCTTAATTTATTAAGGAAAGAGACACTGAGTTATAAATTACATTCGTTTTAAAACTAACATACTGAATGGTATCAAAGTCTTTCAAAGCTGGTGTAGATCAGCACAATTCAATTTGTATCACTGTATTAGTTGACCTAAGAGGCAAAAATACAGCCAGATTGCAAAAAAAACAAAAAAAAACAAAAAAAAACACCAACCCCACACTTCAATCCCACCCTTTCTGCATAGGGTCTCTTTTTGCTCCCCTATCACCTTCACCTGTGTTGCTATTCTTCCTTCCTTTCTTGCATTTATTAGCACAAAGCTAAAGAAGCTACTAGAATTTTAGAATACACTTGTTTCTGATGCATTTCATCACCAGGGCAATGTAGTGCAAATGCAATAGATCATTCAGCTTCAGACTAACGAACAGTGCATCTGTTGCATTTTTTTGCCCTGCCCCCTTCCCTCTCAAAACTCCATCATCTGGGGCAAAAAGCAGCTTGGCCTGTTCATCATTTCTAACAGATTTATTAAAACCAAAGAAACCAGTAGATGCAACTGAATTTTATGGAAGGCACACTATGTCCTGTGATCCTGGCTAAGGCTATGCCTGTTTCCAAAAAGAGCAGTTTACAATCCAAAAGTTTCGACTTTTGAATTCGAACAGTTGTGATTTTAAGACTAACAGCAAAAGCAGGAAACACACAGGAAGAACGACCTCATTATCACATCAGGAGTGCTGGTTTTGGAGGTATTCGTCTAACTGATGAGACTTAATACAGTGTCATACTGACTGCCATAGAAGTAGAAATGTTGTAGAGCAGTTTTTAAGGTGAATCAGTGCAGAATGATTTAATGACATTCTCCACCTGAACTGTGCCCAAGCACATTTCACCGACCTCAGATACAGAACATATCTACATGTTCATATATGATATGAATATAGTTAGCAAGTAGCCCTGTGCAAAGATGTTTCAGGTCATATTTTTCTGCAACTTAGACCTCGGAATCAAATCATGTGAGCAAAACAGAAAGCCTATTTCAGACAAAGGAATGAACCGTGGTCACAGCTCTACCTTCCCAAACCATACCACATCCACCAAAAAAGGCAGAGACAGCACTATTAAAACTGCTCTCCTCTCCTAGCGTCTTCCAGCTGATAAACTAAAGCAGATGGGCAGAATGACAGATCCACTTAAGCAACACATTATTATTTTTTCTGAATTTTGAAACTTTGTGTCTTCCAAAACATTAGCCCCTGTGTCCACCCACTAGATTAAATCTCAAAAAAATACACAAAAGAAAGAAAAATCCTTATATCAACCCCTTATTTTCAGGCAACAGAATACTTAAGCCGAAGTCAAGTCAGTCATGCTGATAAGGTACTGAGATAATACTGCTTATATTTGCATACTAATCCAAGCTCTTCATATTGCAGAACAACAAAAAATGTAGTATCACAAAGACCACTGCATGAGTTGACGCTACACTCAGATGTCAGAAGCAAGGAGCCCAGAACACATTTGGGATCCTTTTTGTGTAATTCTACTATGGAGGAGATGATAGATTTAATTCTCGTAGCAAATCAGAGTTAACTAAGAGTAGTACAACTATCTGATGGCAGGCAGCTGTAAAGCACTGAATATCCACGCTGACTGAAGTAATGCAATGCAAGAATTCTAGTACGTACAAGATGCTCAACTTTCCTGAGCTTTTTTTTCAGGAAAAATGTTTCCAATGTTTAGAGAACTTACAATACTGCGCAAAAGAAGATTTGAGAAGGAAACAAAGAGATTTACCAGAGCTATTCCCATAAAGGAAGTCACTCAGCAGAAACAATCCCCAATATGTGTAATCTTCCCCAAGTCTGGTCTTTTTTTTTTGTAACTAAGACAGATTATGATGATCAAGAAATGTACTGATTGTGAAGCACTGACATTTTGTCAGTATATCCAGAACTGTAAATGGGAATTTCAAGCATGACGGAAAAAAATCCAGCCCCAACTAGGACCTTTGATACATTTTGCACAGTAGTCTTGTTTTCCTATACACATGATTTTCTATGAAAGGCAAAAAATTAAGCAGGCCAGAACACAATTTTCACCAAAATTCTTTGGTATGTTGAAAAATCTTACACATGAACACCTGCTTTTCTCTGTTACCTATTTGAGTAAGAGCAGATTTACATCATCTTTGATTGAGATCAAGAGGCCATTGGACAAAAAGCAAATCGTACAAGCTTGAGCTCCCAAGACAGACATTTCAAAAATTAATCAACAATTAAAAAGAAAAGGAATTAAACAAAAAACAGTGGTAAGCTGCCATTATCACTAGAAGTAAATAATTCAAATTAGACTGCAGCTGAACATAAGTTAATCAAAGCAAATTCTCTAGGACAGTTTGAAAAAAAAAAAAAAAGTTTATTTAACAAAAAGAAAGTACCTGAAGATCTATTTTCAGAAAGCGACTGTTCGTAGTTCTTTCACTTAAATACACAGGAACACATCAAAATAACATACCTTCACATTTTCATGTATTGATTGAAGTTGTGCAGCTAAAGCTACAAATGTTTGATAGATTTTCTGCATAGCCATAGACAAATCTGTAAAAGGCATATAAAATATCGCTGTGTCAACCTTGCTAACAGGAGAAAAGATGTAGTGTTCATATCACAGCAGGAAATCCACCCAAAACCCATACAGCACAAAGCACTAAAGCAATTGCATGAGAATAAGTTAATGACTACAAGAAACATGGAATTTGAGAGCAATGAGGTGACACAAATAACCCAAGGACTACTTTTTGGAAGTGCTTCACACTTTATTTTGAAAAATACTTTTTTCATCAGATTTATTTTTATATACATGGTAATTCATTTCCTGCGATTCTATCATTTAGCAAAGCTAAAAAAAAAATTATTTTATCCAACTATTTAATTACACAGGAACATTTCACCTCCTTGCTTTTTATATAAAAAAGAGTAAAATCAGATTTTCTTGCATTTGTATATATTTTCTACTCTTTCTGACTTAAAGCACAGTTAAGTGTTCAGTTGATTTTGCTGAAGAGCACAGTAGAATGGAAGCTTTACTTACATGTTAAAGACAAGATTAACAAGAATCACAGTAACTCTTATCCTAGCTTCACCCACAAGGATATCATAAACACAGAGAAACACACTGGGGAGCTTCTTGCCTACATGAAGTCTTAGATTTAGGATACCCTAAATTCCCACAGGGATATTAAAAGTGTTTCCAGCGCACCAACCCAACTAATGCAACACTGCAGGATGAAAGGGAAAAATCTCAAAAGTTTTATGGCAAAATGAAGCATTGGCTGACAAAAGAGGCTTTTCTGAAAGAAGCGCTGAAACAACGCGTCAAAATGCAGGACAGAAAAGTGCTGAAGCGGTCTTGTCAAGAGATCAGCTTCTGCATTTCTTCTGAAGGATGTATATAACCTACTATTTAATAGTAGCTATCACATCCTTGAAGATGCCTAGGTCTAGCAGTGATTCCCAAATTAAAACAGCCTGCCTCTCCACACGGGAGTTTCTCCATTACGATTTGTATTTCCTTCTGAAAGAAAAAGCTAGGGAATAAATCCCATGCCTACTTACAGGGATGGTTTGTGGAGGCAGAGGTATCTAGAAAGATTGGCCACAAGGTTTCAGAGCTTTGAGGCAATTTGTTGATACCGAATACCAGACATTTCAAAGTTTTCACAACATTCTAGGTCATGGTTTCCTGCATTGTAAGGCAAGTTCTTCCTGTATAGGCTACATATGCAATACAGTGTTGACTAGATCACTAGATCATCTGATGACAATCTAAGAGTGGTGGCACAACAGATTGAGCGCCGTCCAAACAAGCAAGGAACCTTTAGATTACAGCATAAAATGCTGAATAAGACTGAGAAAAATCTAGGAAGGCATCCCTGTCAACACTCCAGCCAGGCAAGAAGATCACATGGTAAGACAGAGGACCCTCAAGATTCAGCAGATCTCCCATTCAGGAAGCTACGTCTCAGTTTAGACCTGTAAGAGATGTCTAGAGACTAAGCACCATCCTGCAACAGCAAGATCATAGAATCACAGAATGCGTTTGGTTGGAAGGGACCTCTGGAGGTCATCTAGTCCAAGCCCTCCGCCATGAGCAGAGACATCTTTAACTAGATCAGGCTGCTCAGAGCCCCATCAAGCCTGACCCTGAATGTCTTCAGGGATAGGCCTCTACTACCTCCCTGGTCAACCTCCCTCGTAGTAAACTTCACCACCCTCACAGTAAGCTCCCTTACAACCAGTCTAAATCTACCCTATTTTAGTTTAAAACCATTACCCTTTGCCCTGCTGGAACAGGTCTTGCTAAAAAGATTATCCCCATCTTTCTCATAGGTACACTTTAAGTACTAAAAGGCTGAAACAAGGCCTCTCCAGAGCCTTCTCTTCTCCAGTATCTTCTCTTCAAGTATCACTTGGGACAAGAAGTCGTGCACTTGAAATCACTGCTTACTGCAGGATCTGTACCTAAGATGGCCCAAAAGATAAAAATGTTTATGATTACAGGAATAGTAACCAACCAGAAGATTACTGACCAGAGGTCAATATCCTCTGACCAGAGAGATTCTCTGAAGACTGAACGATGTGGTATCAAACAAGGCTAAATCTTCTGACTGAGCTGAAGGTGATACTAACAGGCTCTGAACTAATGAAAAGATCCCATTTCGACCTAAAGCTGGCAGAGCATATCTGTGTATTTGTCCCACCAGAGCAAGACAGAAGGTACCAAACATCAGTCTTTTAACAGCTACATGCTGAAGGGAGACAGATATAGTGTATGGCAAAACAAATCAAGCTTACAAATTGCACCTCAGGAATTGGATCCATCTTCAAAAGCTCAAGAACCTTTATGAATTTAACCTTCAATTCCAAATCTGTACATTGAACAAGTGCAGAATCTAACTGAACACTTATTTCTGTACGTTAAATAAAAAAAAGCCAACAACAACAAATGAAGATATTAATTACTAACTTTTTCCTTGTAAGATTTCTTTATTTTTATATATGGAACATTAAAGATCAAACATTTACCTTGTGGAGTTATGTGTGAATTATTTGCTTGAGTAGCAAGATGATTTTCCAGTTCTTCTATCTGTTGCCTGTATTGCTGCAGCTGTACTTCAAACTGCTCAACCAAGATTCTGAAGTAGCTAGACAAGTAAAGCAATGAAATTGTATGATTAAACTTCACTAGTTTGCCACATTTTTTAAATACCATATATATTAGCCATCTATTTTTATTTAATTATCTGCAACAGTTATGTTCTATACCATTCCTGACATCCCTCTACCAGTGGGAAGAGAAGCATTAAAAAACCATACTATGAAGTTCACAGAATCATGAAATGGTTTGGAGTGGAAAGGACCTTTGCAGGTCATCTAAGTACAACCCCTCCTGCAGTAAGCAGGGACACCTTCAACTACATCAGCACCTCCTCCAACCCAACCTTTAATGTTTCCAGGGATGGGGCATCTACATCTCTCGGCAACTTATTCCAGTATTTCACCATCCTCATTGTACATAAACAAGTAAAATTCTTCCTTATATCTAGTCTGAATTTAGCCTCTTTCAATTGAAAGCCTTTATCCCTTGTCGTATCACTACTGGCCCTACTAAAAAATCTGTCCCCATCTTTCTTATAAGCCCCTTTTAATATTGAAAGGCTGCATTCAGGTCTCCCCAGAGTCTTCTCCAAGTTATCATTATTCATAACAAATAGTCAATAATATAACTCACTCCGCTGGGGCTGTATTTTCATGCTGGAGACCAGGAGGAGTTTTCTGTGTTCGTAATGCTATTTCTGCATTCTTTAGCTCCTAAACAAATAGGGAAGATTCATAAAAGATAAAGTTCTGCATGACATGTCCAAAAAGAAAAATAGCTATAACTCTACTGTTCATTCACATAAAATATTTTTTTCATATATTTAAGTTAACATCATGACAGAATCTGATCAGAAATTCTTCAAAAAATTCTTTTCTGCAAGAAAGTTGAGAATGGCAAATACCAACAGAAGTCTGGGGAAGGAACAAATAATAGCACATACTGAATGCACACCAAGAAAATACTGCACTAAACTGGCAGAGATAAAAATCTAATTTCTACTGTACTTCAGAAATCCTGTTACAATTACTGAGGACTAAGGGAGGAAAAAAAAAGGTAAAAGTCAAGTGCAAAGAGATAACACACCTAGTAAAAGGAATAGAACAAAAAGGATTATTATTTTGCTTATTTTCTTTTTTAAAAAAAGTTAATTACTTCCAAAAAAAAAAAGCTTCCCTTCCTATAGAAATGATCTTTATATGCATGGTAATCACAGCACACACTTCTGTTTAATACTCTATAATAACGATGCATTAGGAATTTTTTAGTGCCTGGTGATGCGATTATTCTCAACTATATCATTTACATGAATAAGAGAATATTAGTAACAAGGTTTTGTTTCCACATAAAACAGCTGCGAAGGCACAACTATAGCGTATTTCCTTTTGGTATCACAGAACACAGAAAACACATCAACGTTTTTAGCTTAGAATAAAATACACATATTAACATAGCAAGCAGGCTCGACATGCCAGATGAAATAAAAAGTGGTATGGATCTTAGCTTGAAAAGCATGTGCATCAAAACTTGAGCTCAAACTGGTTACACAGCCAAGATGCAGACTGGCGGGCAGAGTTGCGACTCAAGTTCCCTAAATGAATATTAGTGACAGTTAAAATACTGTGAATGGATGAAATGCTATGGAATGGGTTTTGTGTTTGCCCATTTGTTGTTGGTTTTTTGGGGGGGTTGCTGGGTTTTTTTGAGTCATCAGAAGAAAACATACTTGCATTTCTACTGCTCTGGAGTCCAGCATGTTATTAAAAATATGTCTTCACCGGCAGCTGAACACTTAAGACTGAACTAAAGTGGGCACACGTTCCTTTCTGTTGCCTTTGCTATGTAGCAGTGCTTTCCTGAATAGAAGTAATTTTAGTGCTGTTGTACCCATCTGAAAGTACTGACATCAGAGATTTCAGTCTCCCCCAGTAATTTCAGATAGATCAGAAGGTATTAAAATTTTCACTTTGTTTACAACTGGTTTAGACACGTTAACTTAGCTGATAAAGGAGGGTAGTTACCCTACAGGAAATAACCAACGTACAAACTCTACACAACAAAATTCACATTCAATTATACCTGTGCAGTTTCCACTTTCAGCTTGTCAATATTAAGAGTGTTTCTCTGCAATCCACTGGCAACTACAGAGAGAAGTTGTTTCAAGGCTTTAATGTCTTCTTGTACTTTAAGCATTGCTTTGGAGGACATTCTACTAATTTCTTCCTGAACTTGTTTTTGTTCTTTCACAAATTTCCTGGGTAAGAGAAAAAGAAGGGGGTGGAGAGGGAAGAAACATAATATACTGAACCTGAAGCACCCAAGTGTTTACCTCTTGGTCACATTATTTAAATAGCTATTAAATTATTTTTTTCCAAAATCAAGTATTAAACAGTAAAATTATTGTATAACATAGTATTACTTTAACTCCTAGCATACTAATACTGCAGAAAAACCATCACCCGCCCAAACTTCAGCAGCAAGTGCTTAAACATGTTATGCTGAACCCTGACAAACTAAGATATCTATTTGATACGTATTGTACAGCAGCTACGTAAAAGTGATTACTACTTTGAACTCAGAAATTCAGTGATGGACAGCCTCTTTCACTAGTCTATAACCTGCCTCTTTCCTGCCCGAGGCAAGGCTCTTTTGCAGCTCTCTCTTATTTCCATACAAGATCCACAATGCACATGGAATACAGCCATAACGTTCAATACTTGCTATGCATGTGCAACAGGCTCAATACTCCCAGGTAGAGATGGGTCAGATTCTAGGAGTACATTTGTTGGGAATGCCTATTTGCATTCAACCAGGGAAAAGTGAGGATTAAAAGAAACAAACCACCACACACAAAAAAAAAAAATGCCACCCTAAGCCTTCCACTACTAGATGGTTACTCTGTTTCTAAGGCTACCTCCGAAAGGCCTTGGGCCAGCAAGTCCTCCTGCATGCAGCCTGCAGCAGAGTATTTTTGTAACAGAGCACTGACAGCATACAGTATTTTAGCTAATTAACTGTCATAAACCCCACTACTTACTGTAGATTTTCTACATCTTGACAGATTACTGGAGGTAGATTTTCATCCTTCAGTGCTTTGCTATCTCTACAAGAGACAACGAATGTTTAGATAGCATTTTAACGTTGCCACACATTTTTGTATGGCTACTAAGCATAATGAAAATGTTAAAGAGACTGATTACAGTTTTGCACTGATTACATGTACACTACTGCAACTAGGAATATTTGGATTAATTCACAGAGATACTATGCCAGGGTCCAAGCCCCTGGTGTAAGCATTATACACATTAGCAGAAACCATTTTTCAGATCACATAACCAGTCTGTAACAGACGCCAGAAGTCATATGTATTGCAATTTTCCCATCAAATCAAGTATTTAAAATGAACCACCATTATGAAATTTGCCATATTGCAAGCTGGTTACGCCTTTTTCAGGATCAAAGTAGTAGAAAACTCAACAAATTTAGTTTAGCTGTTTTCTAAGAAGATATGAAACGCAAAGAAAGTCTGACACTTACTCTGGTCTTGTCCCTGTTTTGTCACCTAGAAAAAAAATAAATCCGTAGGTCAGATATAAAGCTTCGAAGAACAAAGAAAACAACCTTAATGAGATTTTAGGAAAGAATTAATGACTATAATCTGCTTGTTTTCACAAATAAAAGGAACAGACTAAGCTAGTCATAAAAGAAAGAAGGTTCTAATTTACTCTCCCTTCACAGATAAGTGTCTTTTTGAGAACAACAGTTCAATAGTTGAGGTGTGCATTTCTTGACACACAAAATGTTCTAGATTACTCGGTGCCACTATACAAGTCACCACAAATGCATAAACAACTACAGTTCCATAAGAAATCTGTTTCTACTTACGCAATCACAACTCACTTAGGCCTGCACTCACAAAACATTCAAGTGTTTAAATTCAGCAATAGCATCCTCCTCTTCACATATCAGGGTAACAAAGGTTTGTCCATTGAACTTCCCCAAGAATTCTGCTGTTGCATTAAGGCCCATAGTAAATGAGGTTTTATAGAACTGAGGATGTTACTGCTTACCTACCACCTACACACTCCAAACTACGCATTTGTGGATCAAGATGCCAAATGCCTCCAAGAACAGAGCTGAAAACAGCCTCATGCATAAAACAGAAACAAGAGTAGAACAGAAATAGTCATGAACTAGAATTAGTCATGGCCAGGGGCACTAATCACATCCCATACCACAGCAGTCCGCTAGAAAGAACACTCACTCAGAAAACCCAAGAAAAAAACCCATCCTCAGCTGGATGCAGTTTTCATCCCAACCTCCCTCTCAACACCACCAATGCAGAGAGTAGCTATGCAGCTCATGCTAGTGCCACAAATATTTTAAGCTGCACTAGCCAATGCTCCTGCGAGGAGAAGCTATTACTTTTAAAAGCAACATCTACTTAAATTGTCTGCAGACTTTGTCACCCAGTGTATCAGAGAGCCTGGAGTGTTACAACCATGCCCTATGACCTTCGCCAAGAGGAAAAAAAAAAATCTACACAAAACTAAGATAAAAAAAAAGGGGATTAAACCCCAGAATTCAGGACTCCCTTCTCTGCTGATAACCTAAAAAACAGGCAAAAACGTAAGTACACTTTGCTTTTGCTCTCCAGTGACTTTTTTCTGTACATAAGAACAATACTTAAAAAGTAAAAGATACAGATCTCAAACAAGATTTTGCTATTTTCTGGGCAAGTGCTCCAGTGTTGTTTTTTTTTTTCTTACATTCTTTTTAATAATGCATGTGGAAAGTATGTATAAGAACATCATCTTTTCCTGCAGCAGTACTGGAAAGAAATACTGGACAGTCAGCCTTCAGAAGGAAAAGATTTTATAACCAATTGGAGAAGAGAGAACACAGGTGCTAGCCCCTATCTGTCCCAGGATTCCTAGGATGTTTTTGTTTGGTAGCCACATCTCCACTGTCTTTTTCTTCAGGAAGGAAGAGAAATAAAACCCTCAAAACCATAGAACAACTGCCCTCAAACCTTAACACAGTTCCTCATACAGCAGGACAAACAATTGTACTGACAGAATCAAGTAGCAGCACACAGGTAGGGTTCTTTAATAGGGCTGCTCAAGCCAGCACTATCCATTATGGGAAATACTTCTAAGTTAAAACTTAAATTAAAAACAAAAAGGAGAAAACTCAAAAAAGCCTCCTTTGGCATTTCCCATTGCTTAGCTAAGGGATCTCTGCTTATCATCCTGACAGCAATAGCCCAACTCACCCAAGCTTGACTACCGAACATATGAGGAACTCAGGTACTCATGCAAGTTTACATCCTAAAGCTGTGCTAAACTATGTTGAGATATGTCAGACTAAATTAGATTTTGAGACTGTTATTCTCTGGTCCTCATTAAGATATTTATATTATGGAACTGTTGTGATATCCTATTATAATAATAATGGGAAACCCCAAGAACCTAGGAATCTGAGCTTTTTCATCACTCTCAGCTTCAGTAATAAATTCCAAAATGAATCAACATCATGCAGAGCACTACAGTTTGGATGGTCAACACATTATCTCTTCTACAAGTATGAAGAACTATTTCTCCACAACTTATGTTACTCCATAAAGATGGTTTCATAGACTTTCTGTATTTGCTTCCTTTTAGCTATTGGAATACTTAGTTTAAAATCTGAATACTGAATGGAATCACAAGATTGAATTAACAGTATTGATTCCCCAGGAAAAAAAAAATAAAATTAGAATCTGCTTTATTTAAGCTTACTCTGGAAGTATAAAAGAAAGACAAATTAGTAATGCCCATATGTCAATGCTCAATATTCCCTTAAATACTTTAAAGCTACCACTCAGGTAAAGATTTTATAACTGGTTTTAACAACCTGATAGGAAGTACCAGATAGAACTACACACACCAAAAACATAGCTTTGAAGAATAAGAGCTAAGAATTGAACATTTTTATTGTGCAAGACACTTTTATTGTTTTCTTCTTTTGAAAAAAGAAACCAAGCTTAAGATCTGTTACAGTTGGGGAAAGCTGGTTTCAAATGAGTACGTTTGGTATTGACAATGCTTTCTTTACTTGCAGCTCTGCTCCCCCCTCTAGTGGCTATCTGACATATGGCTGCTCCTTTCAGAAAGACTGCCCACCGCCCTACAAGTGTTCACTCCTGAAACGCTAAAGGGTTTAGATCCTGGTTCTGAAGTATGAAGTGGCTTATACATTTTTAAATAAAAGTTACATTACATTGCCTTTGCAAGCAAAATCTTGCTCTTCTATACAAGCACAGTATCTACAAATGACATTAACTAAAACACCTGAAGTCATTAGCTTTAATTTCACACTCCTAACACAACAAAACGTTTTCGCTGCAGTACGCTGATAGTTTTCTCAATGAAACAAAGAATATTTTTAAGACAAACTTACTCTTTTTGTCCGAAGAACTACTAAAATCAATGCCACCAAGACCTTCATTGGCAGTAGTTGAAGGAGCCGCAGTTGCCCCCAGAGTCAAACCCAAAGGATTCTGCCCAAGTCCTACAAGAAACCCAAACGAAAATTCTGCACTTAAAATGTTGGTAATCCAAACTTATTTTAAAGTAAAAGCACACACAATTTTGCTTGCAGTTTCAATATTCACTTACACTTTTAAAAAAATATGTAAAATAATCAGAGAAGAAAACAGATTGCATGAAGTTTCATACAACTGTATGCAAGTGTTTTACATAATTTCTTCCCATTATTAGGTAGTCAATCAGAGAGCTAACTCAGCTTCAGCATCTTAAGCATCCTTCTGTTTCATGCAGAGTTTAAGAGCAGCGTTACCGAGACTACAACAGTGCAACAAAGCCTTCCTCCAGAGCTGTAAGACAGGAAGACATTAAGTGACAATACTAATAGTTAAAATATGTTATTCAGACCAAAAGCCACCAAAAACAAGCTTTCACCTTTTCTACAATTAAAGATTCATTGCCTCCCATTGCCCTCTGCCATTTACAATCAACTTTGAGTCAATTATGACAAAGATTTCCCTTCATTTTCATTTTAAAAAGTACAAGCGAATTTAATGAAAAAGCCAATGATTTCAGATTTTGTTTTTATTGTCCATTGATAGCAATATTGCTCTTAACTGTAACACTTAAAAATTACACTTTAACAGTGTTAAGATTTTGCATAAACTAAATCTTACATTATGAATTTCTACAATCACACATCAAATTTCAATGTTTTGACAAACAAGGAAAAAAGCTAAAGAAAAAAGCTAAAATAAAACTTTCACCTGTTGCTGCTGTGCTTGTATTCTGGAAGAGTGAACCTCCTAAACCTGCTAAGGCTCCTCCTAAGGAAAGGCCTGTGGAGGCAGTTGTAGTAGGAGCAGTTGTGCCACCCAAATTCAACGTAAAGCCAGTAGTTCCTGCAGAGAAACCAAACCAGCTTCATGCAGACACTGCATGCAGATATATCCAAAGACAATCTGAAATAACTGAAAGGTCTCAACAGCACCATTATCGTAATTTTGTGCAAATTCTCCAAAAAAAGCCAGAGACTTTTGAATCATAGAATGGCTCGTGTTGGAAGGGACATTAAAGATCACCCAGGTCCCCCTCCCCGCAGAATAGGTTGCTCAAAGCCCCACCCAGCCTGGTCTTGAACACTTCCAGGGATGAGGCATCCACAACTTCTCCAGGCAACCTGTTCCAGAGTTTCACCACCCTCGTAGTAAAGAACTTCTTACTAAGATGTAATCTAAATCTGCCCTGCTCTAGTTTGAAACCACTGCCCCTCATACTGCTGCTACACTCCCTTGTAAGCAGTCCCTCCCCAGCTTTCCTGTAGCCCCCTTCAGGTACTGGAAGGCTGCTGTAAGGCCTCCCTGGAGCCTTCTCTTCTCCAGGCTGAAGAGTTTCAACTCCCTCAGCCTGTCCTCATAAGGGAGGTACTCCAGCCATGTCCCTCTTGTGTTGAGGGCTCCAGAACTGGACACAGTACTTCAGGTAGGGTCTCAAAAGAGCAGTGTAGAGGGGCAGAATCACCTCCCTTGACTTGCTGGCCATGCTTCTTTTGACGCAGCCCAGGACACGGTTGGCTTCTTGAGCTGCCAGCACACATTGCTGGTTCATGTTAAATGCTTAATCTACCAGCATACTCATGTCCTTTTGTTTTACAAAATCACAGCCCTGTTTGGTCCATACTTACCTGCAACTACAAAAAATTTTTTAGCATCCCCCAGAACACTAGAGAACCTAGAATCTGGCACAAGGTTTATTTTACAGCATAATGGATCTAACAATTGCTATTGACTTTTTGTATTAAAATGATGAAATGTTAATATTTTCTTTTGAGATGATACAAGAACATTTCCTTGGTAGTTTGAGCCTTCTTCTGGAATTAAGCACCCCAGCTTTTGGTAGGATAGGGAAGAACTGAGTAGACCATAGACATAAAGGGACAGAGCACAAGAGGGCACAGAGCTCAAATGCACACTCCTAAGATTAAGGAAAATGAACTCTAGTCTTAATTATTATCATGAATGATAACTAAACTATGATGACAGGTGTGTCCCAATGTCAGAACTACACTGGAAAGACCTTGTTTTCAGAACTCATTAACTGTTTCAAGCAATCTACAAAAGCTAGACATTTTCCAAACTTTTCAGCTGTACAAGCAGGAAGCTTTCAGCTCTCAGTGGGGTTAACAATAACAAAAATAATGATTTTACATGACAAATCAGCTCTTGCTACACTTCTAACGACTCAAATTATATGCTGCCTATGTCATATTATACTGTCCATAAATCTATCTGTGTTAAGGTACCCAAATGTAGAACTAATGAGGTGCAATGAACCTTCTTACTAAAACACCACAAAACCACGAGTAGTAAAAAAATACAGAGCGTAGAACTGTTTTGTCATGAAGTTTTACTGTTAAAAACCCAAACAAACACCTCACCAAAATCCTAAGCATTTTCCTACCTGCTGCAGGAGTTGATGTAAGAGCAGATGATAATGATAGGCCACTTGCTGAGGTAGAAGTAACAGGTAAAGCAAACGGTGTGGCTGAACCTGCAGGTTTGTTGAAACCTAAACTAAAGCCTGTGGTAGCTGCTGATGTAGTAGCAGGAGTACCTAAAAGAAACACAGAAACAGTTATTCTTGGAATATTCTGCTTCAGAATTAACTATTCCCATTTAACCACCAAGAGCACCACATAAGTGGTAAAACATCCCCATAGTGCCTTCAGCTAAATTTCAAAGGTTTACATTAATTGCACAAACATTTTTGCTCCAGAAGCCCTCCTAATGGGCTTTAATCAGATGTAATAGATGAACCAAATATTCATTAATGGACCTATTAACAAATACTACCCAAAATACAGACTAAAATGAATGCATATATCCTTTCGGTTTGTAAATAACGAAAAGTATTTTGAGATGTTATTCCCTCAAACTTTGCTCCTGAACAGTTTTAAAGTAGAGCAAATACAACTACTTCTTCCTGTTTTCATGTTAAACATTTTGCACTCTAGAATCTTTATTTCTAAGCAAAGGAGGAGTGTGCATATATGTACACAAACCACAGCAGCATGTATAAATGTCCCAGTTTGAGCTAAAAAACCCAGTTGTTCGGTGATTCTTATTTTCTAGATCAGTCTCTTCTAAAAGGCTGCACTTTCTGAAGTTAGTAGCATGTTTTTGCAGACAGTGTGTGCTACCAGCAGTGATAACACCTGATGTTCACAGTTACTGCCTGGGACTGGGATGCAGAAAGGCTCTTGCTGATACTTATTCCTGTAGTGACCAAGGCCACTGCTGGCTCTTGTGTGCCACGCTGTGGGTGCCGGGTAGTAAAGGGGGGTCACAAGGAAGTAAAAGGTTGCACCTCTGGGGGGTAATAGACAGGACAGGTGACCAACGAGAGTATTCCATTCCATATACGTCATATTCAGT
This sequence comes from Apaloderma vittatum, assembly GCF_000703405.1. Classification (NCBI taxonomy): domain Eukaryota; kingdom Metazoa; phylum Chordata; class Aves; order Trogoniformes; family Trogonidae; genus Apaloderma; species Apaloderma vittatum. Next base: position 6,318 of record NW_009718682.1, on the reverse strand, counting down.
ATAAATTGAGTTATGATCAAAGTTTAGGTTCTCTCTTTCTTCAATGGCTGGTGTCCAGAGAGGACTCCGTCTGATCTCCTGCTTTTGATCCGGATTCTGAGTTCCCAAATCTGGCTCTCATGTCCTGCTCCCCACTGCCACTGAGCCCGGGGCTTCCTCAGTGGGGACTGCTATTGGGGGGGTGATGTGGGGATTAAGGTTCACTATTGGACTTGTATATAGTTGTATATAGTTATTTTTATCACTTCACTATTATTTCTATTGTTGTTTCGTTAAAGCTGGTTTAGATTTCTTTTCTAATCCCTAAGTCTCTCTGTCTCATTCCCTTTTCCTTCCTGTTTAGCGAGGAGGAGGGGGTCAGAGAGTGTCTGATCATGTTTTACTGACTTGCCCAGCCCTAACCCACGACAGTAAGAAACATGCCTTGGAATTTCACTAATTGCTGTGTGTCTGTTCGGGATGACAATTTTATTCAGCTATTGAAAAGAATGTTCATCCGCATAGTAACACCAACTGCCACACATGATTATGCATCACACAGCCTGTTGTGGGCTACCTGCTGCTCCTCCCTTCTTCTGCCCATTTCACTTACTTCTTTATCCAACACTACTTTTTTCTTTTTATTCACAGTATGGCTTCCTAAGTTACTAAGTTCTGGGACTGCAGTCTGTCCTGTAGCACCACCCCCAGAATGACACTCAAGCTCAGTTTCTCCTCAGACCTCAGTTACTGGTGTTTAAAAAGAAAAAAAACAGCACCACACCACAACTACAAACATACTCCTGGATTTCTAATGACAGCTGAAGAACAGTCACTAAAGACGCGTTAGAGAAGTGAAAGTGCAATACCCCAAGGTCAGTTCCCAGTTCAACCCTCTTTCCTCTAAAATGGCTAATTACCAAAGAGCTCAGCTTACACAAAGTTCATTAGAGCAAGAAATTCTGTACAAAAAAATTCTTTGATAAAGTGTTCCACCTCCACCCTGTTGAAGAACGAAACTCCTTAGGGAAACATAAACATGAAGTTAATTTTTCACTTCGACCACCGCCACTGTTGTACAGGAACAGAGTAATCCTTTAACAACAAGTAGCAGTGCCCAGAACTGCTGAGCTCTACTCTGGGTTGCAGCCTTAACCACCTGGGCTGCAAAGCAGACTGCAATTACTAATAGGGAAAAGCTGACACATGGCCAGTAGCCTTACAGGTTACAAGAAAGATCTGTGGGGGTTTTTTGCCTGTATAACATTAAAATCCAAATCAGGTTCTTACCTAGTGTGAGTCCTGTAGCAATAGTTGTCGCTGTTCCTGTTTTAAGAATGAGAACAGAGTAAAAACAGTAATTGAAGACCACAGACCAGTTATGATAGTAAAAAACATGAAACAAAACACAAATAATGCCACATTATGAGACAACGTGTAGACTATTATACACATTTTTCTGTTGTATGTTGAAAATAAAACATTAACAGAGAAAACAGTATTTGTAAGCATCAGTAGCAGAAATCAAAGCATAACTGATTTCAAAGAATTTAATTTTTCTTTATAAGAATCTGGTAACAGTGAAGCTAGTGTCAACACAGCAGTACAGTAAATTGCCTGAAATTTCAAACAAATGAAGGTAAACAAAAATACGGAAACTAGCAATTCTATCAGCTGTCAGTACATAACAGCATGTAGAATAGCACATTTATGGTATATTCCAGAGGATCGGAGAGTCCAAAGTCCTTGTAAAAATCCTGTGTTTTGGTTTAGGGTTTCTGTCCCACTGGTAATTTAAAGAGAATATTTTAAACAAAGTGCTATGCCATTTCATATTCTAAAAAGCAAAACCAAACCAACAAACAAAAACCCACAAGCATCTGATTAGAAGATCTACACAACTGTCAAGAGCTAAGAGAAAATTACTCGAACATAGCAAAACGGAGTAATACCAGCTTTCAGTCTACTGTTGAATTTATTTCTAGTAGACTGGTTATCAGAACTTCCCCTACCTACAACTGCACAAGACAAAAGGACCATTTTGTCTAGAAATACTGGAGCCAAAAGTACTAAATTATGTCTGCATGATGGAAAAAAAATAAAAATATCTCCAGTCAGAAAAGTTTTGCTCTTTTGCACTCTAATACTTCCATAATAATCTGTATGTTCATAGGCTGAATTACAGACCTAAGAAAACATTAACAAATTTTTCATGCAAACCCTCAAACAACAAAACCTGAAGCGTTTACTACTACAGGATTACAGATAACACATTACAACTACTAACATAATTTTAAAATATTTTTCAAATCAAACTATATCTCAATCTTAAATTGTAATTTTGAGTATCCTGGATGAAGAGTTATGATTTTTAGACAACATCAGGATTCAAATTATGGAACAAATTACACACCGTTCCAGGCACAGTTTTCTGGTAGTTGCTTTTATGTTTCTGCAGCATTGCTGCTGTATAATTCTCAATGAATTACATTTTAAGCTGTTCAATGAAGCCTTTTTACAAGACTAGGTAAGTAACATTCTAATCTACAGAATTACTGTAAAAAAGTAAGCATGTTATGACCACCCAGTTTTTGGGTACATATCATTTATTTCTTTACTGTTGATTTAAATTTCTGCTGTACAAAAATTTTTTCTACCTGTACTGGTGCCTCCTAGTGTAAAGCCAGTGGTTGGTTTTGATCCAAAAAGTCCACTCCCAAAGCCCACTGAAGGAGCTGATGTAGTTGCTGTAGCAGTCGAGGAACCCAGAGTTCCAAAATTAAGTCCTCCTGTCGAGCTATAACAAAGTAAGACCATTAGCACTAATTATTTTTCAAAATAAGAAGTCCACACCTCTCCCTCACCTTCTTTCAATTTCTTTCCCACGCCATCATTCATTTTCCCAAAGCGCACACAATGCAGCTGCACAAGACAGAGTCCAAGCTCGCTGCCCCCAAACAGAAAGAGGAAATCTCTCTCTCTCTCATTCTACAGGTCTGTAACTGCCACTGCTTCCCTGACACCAACCACATCTTGCTAGACCAGTGGGAAATATGAACTTTCCTCCATTAAATCATCTCATTAGTTCTGCCTAATTTTTCTCCCTGAACTACTGAAATGCTAGGCATGACAAGAAACCTCGAAGAACCTTTTTCAACACAGCTTACAAGTCCAGTTAGATATTTCTGACCAGAAACCCCAACCACTGTTACTTCTAGTTTACATTTCAGTGGCAAGCAGTCACGCAACCATTCACATTAACAGCACAACTTTGCTCTATCTTAACCCCAAACACACTGACGCATGAATTCATTTTCTAACCAAAATGCCATCCTTCCCCACAGGCACAAGCCACAGAGGACCTATGCCTACCGCACTTCCTTTTCTGACTGTATACCTGGCAGAAAGTTACAGAAATAAACTTCCAGAGTTATTTTCAAGACAAAGTGGAAGAGAGAGGAAGGAGAATATGAGATCAGTCATCAATAAGGTTTTAATTGCATAACTACAGTTTAAAAGTCTCGTGGCAAATAGAGAACAGGCTTTACACTTAGCAGAGAACATACTAAGTAAAAGACACGGGGGACTATAATAATCATGATTATCTCTAACCAATGAAATTACAGGTACTAGCAACCAGATGAGTCTATGATTGTAAAAATTTTGTTCGTAAATTGACAGAAGATAATCTATTTCTAGTAACTTGCTTGTTCTCATTTGTGAGTCTTTCTAGAAACCAGGTAAGTTTTTTCTAACTTAAACAACATTTTGCATAAGTACAACAGCAGCACTGAAATTAAATGCAATTTAGACTTCAGGGTAACAGCTGTCAAGAAGTATTTTATATTTCAGGTGTTCAGTATTCTCTCATTGTTCCCTTACCTCCTCTCACTTTTTGTATGAAGGTAGCTACCAGGTATAACATTAAAATACAAAAGAAAAAAGCCTTAAAAAAGAAGGCTATAATCAGCTTTTCCATTAGTTTTCAAAATATCTACAAAACTGATTGTGGCATGCCCAGCAAAAGTTGGTTGTAAGTTCAAATCCTAGATGTGAGATACTCTTCAAGAAGTAATTCAGAAAGCAGAGTGGTCAAGAAGTTTAGGAGGACACAGACCCACCAATTATCCAAATCCACAGAGGCCAAAGCATTTCAGCTTTTTTTACTCCTTAAAAGTTTCAACACATGAAACTACAGCACCATGATCGAACTGCCTGTAAATGTACAACATGGTGTTTCTCTCACTGGTAATGAGTTTATGTTTCTCATTGTCTTCCAGTACATACAAAGATGATTCTCCTGTGTACGTTTTTCTTGTTTCAGCATTCCATTAGAAGACAGTTAAGGCACGAAATATGCAATTCAGCATTATAGGATAAAAACCCAAAAACCCAAATAAAATGAAATGGCATTTTGTTTGGGGTTTTTTTCAGATGGGAAGAAAGCAACACGTAGAAATAAAACAATGGCCACATCCTCACCAACAGCAGAAAGCATGTGCTTCTCCACAGATGAAAGGGAAGTCACTTAAGTCAGGTCTTAGCTCTAATTTTAGAACTAGAAAAAAGTGTTACACCTGGCTAAAGCATACTATAGAGAAGATTAACTAACTAAAAGAAAAAGCAACTTGGTGCAATGGAGAAATTAGGTAGGTTGAAGTATCAAATAGGCTTTGGGACACCAGAATATCACTAGTCACATTGATGAATACTTATGTTTGGACTACACTATAAAGCCCCTTTTCTCCTAACCCCCGGCAATATTATCTTAGATTCATCCCAGAAGAACAGCTTCTTATAGTCTCAAACATTCTCAAAGCAAATCATCCCACAGGGATGCTCAACATTCTTTCACCAATCATCCAGCAGTAAAAAGTCCTCTTCCTCTGTGATGCTCCTTGACCAACAGCCCTGAAGACTCATCCTGTTTGCAAGAATACATGAAAAAAAATGCAGAGCGACATACTACTATTAATCAGCACCTGTTAAACTTATTATTTAAAAGAGTAAAAAGCTGGCTAGAACAGCAAAAGAAATCCCAAACATAAAATGATTTAAGTTCAACAGGCAGTTTTTAACAAACACAGATCAACAAGACAAAAGAGTTTCCCTTGTTTCAAGCAGTATATTTAGAGGAATATTTCTGAATAGACAAATATTAACTTGATCATTTTAATTACAGGAAATCTGTATCAAACAGGCATGAAGCAAAATCCATACAAGCTTCACTGTGGCAGTAAAAAACCCAACAAAAAACACAAAAAGCCAAACATACAAAAAAATTCCACTAAACACAGATAACACGAGAATGACATCAACTTGTCATGAACAAAACTAGGACTATTAGAAGAGACTTGGCATATTTGCTCCCTCTCACATGGGCTTCCAAAAAGCAATACTGACATCTAATTCAGAGATAGTCTTTCAGATCCAGATGTTCTGTTCCCTTCCCCTCACACTGCTAATTCCTGACAATTTTGACAGAGAAGTATACATGCTTCACATGAAGTTTCCTTGACTAGCTCATCCTGCTCAATTACTTTACATTAGAGCAATCAGTTTTGCTTGATCATATTTCGGGAAAACTGTGATACAAAGCTCCACTACAACACCCCTAATCTTCAAAGGAGCCATAACAGCAAGCAGGTCAGAAAAAAAAAAAAAAATAATCTCCACTAGTATGGATGTGAACAAAGAAAGAAAAAAAGCCGAAAAAACACACAAAAAAACAGCAACAAAGACAGCCAAATCTATTATTCTGAAATCTAAATGCTAATAGTGCCTGTAGTACAAAGCCTGCCATATGTTACATGCACATCAAAGCACAAAGCTCTTTCACCCCAAATTCAACAAACGATAAGGTTGCACCCAACTTCAAAAAAACAACAAGGTGGGATTTCACATTTGGGTTCTGATATCAAGGAGCTCCATGGCGCGTGCACAAGCTCAGGCTGACCGCTGAAACCCCGGTATGCTTATGATTCACACTCTGCACTCAGAATGTTAAGACAGAACCGTGAAGGGAGACGACCTGTTCCGATGAAGCCAAAATAAAGCAAAATTAGACGAGCGCTTCCCTTTCTTAATAGCTGCTGAACAGATTAATCCTCAGGCCTACATCTCCGAAGCCGGCCGTGAAGTAGATGAGGCAGGCGGGGCACCCCTGCACGCTGGGGCAGACACGGTGAGGCCGGTTCATCCGCGCCCCAAAGGCCCCTCGGAAGGGCCAAGGCTGCCGGAGCGCCGGGTCCCTCCAGGGGCAGCAGAGGGGGCGAGACAGGCAGCCCGGGCCCTGCGCTTCCTGCCCCCACCCCAGCACTCGCTCGCTCACACACGCGG
>NW_009718681.1:0-25483 GCF_000703405.1 Apaloderma vittatum | reverse complement strand
AGACTAGATGACCTTTAAATGTCCCTTCCAATGTAAAACATTTTATGATTCTACGATTCTATGGTTAGGTTCCATATTCTGCTATTGTGTCTGTCTCAGGACCGGACAGATTTTAACCAGGGATAATTATGCAATAGAAAGTGTGTCACATGTCTGATTATAGTGTAAGAGTAGTGCAGAACAAGAGAAAAAGAGGCCATCCTGAAAGCCTTCTCTTCCGTTTCCATCTAACACATAAGCTGGTCAAATGCCTTTCTGTTTTGACCTGAAACTACCGATGCCCGTAGTACTACTGATTTACCACAAATGTCTCAGACAAAAATCCTAATAACTTACTTTTTGCCTAAATTTGATTTTGAAAGACAGGAAGTCAATAGTTTCCACCTAACTCCCATAAGGCAATAAAGGTGCTCATTATATGCATAGCACACATTAAGACATTTCAAGATGTTGCACCAACAGAGTTTTTGAGAAACACAGCTAGCAGTGGCCTTCATGGGTACGTATTTGCTACTGTTGCTGATGTAACTTAATTTTGCCAGAAAACATTCAAATGTTATGGCACCTGTGAGAGAAAGATGGCAAATTCTTCTTGCCAGTTCTACTCAACATTCTGGTATATTAATCACTGAATAACAGTGAGAAACAGTTCCTGGAGCAGAAACAGGAATACAGAATTCCTCTCTCCAGACTGGTTGTCCCAATAGCAGGGATAGAGATAATATTCTTCTCACTTGACCTTTCTCAGTCCTTTCACTCATGAATCTGCCATTGTCTGTCCTCAGCACTCCAACTTGGACAAGAAAGATGTACATTAACCAATCTGGTATTTAACATTTGTTCTTGAGAGATGTGAAGTGTTTGATTGCCCTTAAGATGATGAAAGGACAAAATGCACATCTCTTTGGCTGGGTCTCTTCTTCTACCAGTTATTTTATAAAAGGTGCACAATGCTACCCAACAGCTGCATTTTTAAAGAAAATATATTCAAATCTGTCTTGCTAACTTTCAGCATCCATGACTCTTCAAGTCTGGGATAAAGTGGAAAAGCTAAAACAAAATCGAGAAAAAATCCTTTAACTTTCACTAAATGCAAGAAGAAATTGAAGGAATATTTTTTTTTCACATCTCTTTCCAAATTCTCCTTTTCTTCTTTTTTTTATTGGCATGCTTGCTTTAAAAATTGTATTCTTCAGTGAAAATGAAATCATAGTTGAGCATCACTAAGAACTGATCCATCAGGAGAGAAAATCTAAGTGTGATGTAACAAGTTAGTTATGGTCCATGGCAAGAGGCAGTTTAACTAGCTGTCAGCTGACAAGTCTACTGTGGCTTTTTCTGGTCTATTTTTTTTTTCTGTGCTTGTCTTAAGAGATTTATGAAGAACACGGTCTTCTGGAGGATATTTTTTACCATGCTCTGTTACTACTGAAGTTTTGGTAGTAGTGCATATTTTTGCTGAATTATGTACGTACTCTGAAAGTCCATAATTCAGAATATATCTAGATGTTTCTTCCCCTTCCCAGAACAGGATGCTACTAAAATGACTGAATTATCAATATATTTAAATTAAGAATGTGTCACTTTTTTATTAGAGTCATATCACAGAGGCATCATCATACCTTTCTGTAGCTACGTTATTATGTAGTCATGCTGCAGAACACCACAATGGTCTCAAACCATCACTGAACTTTGATTCAAAGTGAATCTCTTTTGATGATTGGACTTGAGTTTTCAGACTGCAATGCAACTCACTGCGTTTCTGTTCTACTTCTGTCCCATGAGAAAAATTTAAATATGCAAGCAAAACCGTAAAGCACATTAAGAAATGTCAGCACTTCCCAGAAGATCCATTTATTGCATTTCCAGATTTTTTATTCATGAACTTTGCTCAAATCATGTTTGTATAGAGTTTATTACTTTACTTATGATAACAGTGTTATTAACTTAATTACTGATGTTCCACTACTGATTAACTACTAATTTTTGGTATTACCAAAATAATGCTAACCTGTAGGACTAATATAATGCTAAACTTTAGAACTGTATAACAAGTAAGCTTTTCTTACCATACATATATATGTACATACATGAATACTATTCATTCTCAGGCTTACGTTTACTACTTCAGCACATTTTTGTACAATACATCCTTTCATTTCTTTGGATTCAAAAATCTAATGATTTTAAGAGGCATAAGAAGTAGGTCTCATATATTATTCTTTTCTTATCCCTGTGTATTGTCATGTAAATTTAATTCAGAATTGTCAATTGTCCAAAAGTGCTGTGTGAAAGCTGAAAGATTCTACATCAGTAAGTCATTACTAAGAGAGAAAGTAGGTGGAGATAAGGTAGATATGTAGGACTACACAGAGCTTGTAGCCAAATTAGGGGGATGTTGCAGCCACAGAAGCAGAAGCATGCTACGTAAGATATAATTTGCATCAGTGCATTACAGAATGGTAGAACAAGCAGAAAAGAAGTCTGATTCTAACAGAATCAGAGTCCACTTGCAGAAGGAGTGGGATGACAGATAAAACATGATCAACTTCATTGGAAGCAACTGAGACCTTTCAGCTGCTTTCTTTGAGGAAAGAGCTGAAAAACATCAACAATTAAAGAGCTAAAATGGGGAAGAAAGAAGTCATCCACTTCGGTACTGGCCTTCTTCGCTGAAGAGCATACCAGCATGGCCACCCAACCTTGAGGCCTAAGGACATCAGGGCTGTGACCTTCACGGCCGACTACAGCATCAGCTCTGATTACTGCCTTGCATGCAGCTCTGAAGGCACAGCATCAGTACTGTATACTGATGATAAGTTTAGGGTAAAAATGTTAAGGACTAATTATTTAAATACACAGTGATGATGACAGATAATGAGTAAGAGCTAAGCCTTTGCAGCAAGTGTGGGGTTGATGAATGTCAGTCTCATAAAGTGCTGTTCTGAAGTTTGAAACTGGCCTGATTCATTGATCCTTTAATGCTTCTATCACAAAGATATCTAATTTCCTGCGGGTTTTGATACGTACAACCACATACCTAGTTGCCAGAAGGCTTTTGCAGAAAGTTATATGGGAAATTACTGACATATCTTGTAATGTCATGTATCCAGTAAGAAAAAAGGATCTAAACCAAATAAACTAGACAATTGACTAAAGTGCATTCTAGAAGTAACTGGCTTCCCCTCACCTAAAACACGTACAATGACAACTAGGTTTTCCTCAAATTAAACTTCCTTCTTTTTCTAAAGGACAACTTAAAAGATGTGATCGAAGCTGGATGAAAGCAGAAGAAATTATACAAATCCAGGTGATGGAAGCACCAGAAAAGCCAACAAGTTTTGGATGAGCTGCAAGACTGAGGTGAAAAACAGAGAGCACTCATGATAGAGCAGTGGAAATGGGTAAAATCGGGGACTAGCTTCAGTCTAAACTCTTAAAAGAAATGCTGCCTTTCTGTCACTAGAATCTGAAAGAAAAAGGGATGGAGAAAACAATTTCTTGTGGCTTGAGATAAAGACGGGGAGATTGCTTGCCCGTCACTGTCATGGGCAAAACAGACTCAGCTTGCAAAAATTTAATTTCATTTATTGCCAATTAAAATAGATTTGTATAGTGAGGAAAAAAAGAAATAGACAAAAATTAAAACAACACCTCAACACATCCTCCTCCACCCTGTTTCCCAGGCTCAGCTTCACTCTACTCCTGGCTCCCGAGCGGTGCTGGGGGCTGAGGGGAAAACATGGTCAGTTCCCACCAGTTCCTATTTGCTGCTCCTTCTCTCTCACACTTTTCTTCTGCTCCAGCATGGGCTTTCCATGAGCCACAGTTCCCTCAGGAGGTTTCCACCTGCTCCAGCATGGGGTTCTCCATGGGCTGAAGGCAGCAAGGTGTTTCTTCATGGTCCTCTCCACAGGCTGCAGGGGAATTTTTACTCTGGCCCCTCGAGCACTTCCTGCCCCTCCTTCTCTGACTTTGCTTGCTCCCTCCTCATCTCTCTGTCTGGTATTTTTCCCTTTCTTAAACACTTTCCCAAAGGTCCCATGCCCTGTGGGGTGTAGCTGGCTGGAATCGTCTGTGCCCGGCACGGGGCAGCCCTGGCCGCTGCTCACAGAGGCCGCCCCTGCAGCCCCCACTGCTGCCAGCGCCCGGGCACCTGAGCCCTCCAAAACTTATAGTAAGTGTTTGAAGCAAACCCACAAAGAAAGGCTGGATAATTTGTATTGCACTGCACATGACTCTTGTTGGTATTTTACGTGAGAAGTTCTAAACGCATTTCTTTTTCAGATACGTTATTTTAACAGAAATACACTTACAGAAAAGGTTATCATATTAGCTAACAATTTTGAATAATGACCACCAAACAGAGAAGGGCCCATAGTCCTCGGGAAGCTTTACCAGCAAAAGATACATACTGAGGGGTAAGAGTTGAACAGCCTATGCTAGATCTGAGGTGCTGGGAGATTGTTTTACCTGGAACACTCATGTATTGTGTCACAGCTACAGTTTAAACCACAAACGTTCATCAGACCTTATGGATCATTTCACCACCCGTCATAGGCAGCTGGAGGTCACCTATGGCGTCCTGTTCAGGTTCACTAGGTAGCTGGAAGAGGCTAGAGTTCTACCTACCAAATTCTTTTGTGTTAAGGCTTTTGTGTTAAGAATGATTTTTTGGCTCTTTGTAATGTATATGTTATCCTTCCTCAGTAAAGCTTTATAAAATGTGACTGGGTTGTTATGGGATTATTATGCTGTGGGACACAAGCCACTTACAAGGGGCATCTTCAGGCTGAATCAGTAACACAGCATTTTCAAAATGCACTTTTTTATTTATGAGTTTTGGAAGTCAAATAAGATGTATCGGCTAAAGCTAGAGTGACCATTTTAGTTTTAATTTTAATTCTCTAGGAACAATAAATCTACACCCACAAAGTACTTCATTACTTTAAATACCTATTTTTTAAATATAAATATAATATATACAATGCAACAGTTGTCAAAGCAATTGTAATATCTAGACCAAAGTAATACAGAGGAGATCTATCGTGGAAAGAGATTTTCATAATAGGATTTAGACACAAGCCAAGCTGGTGTGGTAGAATGTGTTCCTCATTCACAATTCCTAGTAAATAGACCTTTAATTAAACAAATTCTGCAACACCTGTGACCTGGTCAAGCTTCACCACCTTTTATAAGGTTGTCATGCAAAATGAAAGTATAGTGACTTGGCATCTGATCATATCTCCAGGAATTCTCCGATTTATTTAGACTTACATGAGAGCTAAAAGTAAGCTCACCAGCCACTTTAAGTGCCCTTGAAAAAATAAATCTTAAGGACAGAAATCTGAAATAGTCCATAATAAATTTCCCTTTTTTTTCGAACATCTTCATATGTGATTAATACAATTACAGATCTGTTTCTTCCAGTGCAAAGATAAATCTTTCAGTGGTGATGTTAGTTGGCAGTGTGACACAGTAAGAATGCAATATTTGTAACTCTGTAGTTCTGCAGTGCCATTTCAATAATTTTCTACATGTCAAATCCCTCTGTTTTCTCTCTATAGGGCTACTGTTCTCAATATAATTGGAGCAGGGAATGGATGAGTTCAAGTCTGGCATCTCCAATCGCATTTATATTAAATAAAATTGTTTTTCTGAATTTCATGTGGAACAAATGTGTGCCTTTAAGTTTCTTCTCGTCCTCCTCAGAGAGATGCAGAGTGCCCGTAATAAACATGTATGGTAACAGTCTGTGGTGCTTCTTTGTCCTTGAAAGTGGCAAAACAGCACGCAAGTGCTGATGTGAAGGACAGCTGCAACTAAACTGTGGCCAAAGAAACTGTGGAGCTATATGAACATTATGCACGGTGTGACTGGGAGTACTTACACCTCCCCAGCCAGAGACAAAACGAGAGTTAGAATCCACATGGCTACTTCGCACTCTGGCTGCCATTTCCTCCATGTCATGCAATTTGCTCTGAATATTAAGAATATAAAAAATGCATTAAACATTGTTATTATTCTTGATGGTTACATCCACTCAGGCATATATTGTTATCTCACACAGCTGAGAATCTGAAACAGAATGCTTTTTTTGTTGCCCTAGCATTAGTGACTTTTAGATAATCTGTCAAAATATTGTCTTTTGTGTTGTTGATGTTTCTTTATCCAGATGCATGGTATACTTATGCCCTTGCTTCTGAAAGCAATCAATCTGCCTCTCACAAAAGAGGAGGGAGAAGCCTGTAAATTATGCCTTGTGAAAGAAATTTAAAAATAAGAGACAAGTGAAATAACATAATAAAACATGAATTGATATGAAAAAAACTAATATTTTCCCCTGGTACCTAAGCTATGAGCAGAAAAATGAGAACTTTAACGAATTGTGTTCTGGTCTAAATGGAAGATGTCAGTGATGGAAAAGCAAACATATTTTTGTTTATATTTTTCACCATAGGGTAGTAATATTGACTCAAGCCAAGCAAAAAGATACTATAAATATATTTGAAAGACTACTTCTAAAAGAAATTCTAGGATCCTGTCATCACAGTGCAGTACACTGCAATTTGATTCTTCTAGCCTGTCTCTTCCATTGTAATTTATTCAGACAGCAAAGCCAGAAGCTTCCAGCTCCTGCCTCAGCTTGAATCTTACCTCGACCAAAAAAAGAGTCATTGGGGTATTCGTACAATGAAGACCACCATAGGTATGGCCCTTCCAGCTCTAAGTTAGCTCAGATGCTGTAGCAGTGTGGGCATTTACACCTCCCACGCTTTTATGGGCAGCACGTGCACTGACTCTAATTTCTGAACTAATTCACTTAGATTGAGTGACCCCACACCACATTACCTGCCTGAGGTGCCAACTCCTTAACACTTACCTTGTGAAGACAAGTGACTACTGCTCATCCACATATAAGAGACATCCTCTCTGACCCACCCAGAGCTTTGCCAGGCAAACCACTCAGGCAGATGGCACTCCAGCTCGATGACTTAAGTAGCTGGATTGTATCACTGTACAACACCCAGTGATCTCTCAAACTCAGCATCAAATGAAAAAAGGAAAATTAAGATAATTTTCTGATGGCAAATGTCCAGATAGCACAAGTGGTGTTACAGGGCGATGATATAAAATGTTTTTGAATATAAAGAGATGTCTTGCCTGATCACTGAATAATTACAGGAAAACCATACAGCATGCAATAAGAAAGAAAAAATAATTGTAAATTTTCACAGAACTAGGACTATGAAACTGTCTATCTTTGACAGTAAGGCAATGGTCATTAATCATATTTTAATTAAACATTCTTGTGATATAAATCTGACTCATTAAGTCACCCACAGGTCAGTTAACTAAAAGTTCGATACCACTATGGACTAAGATGGCTGAATATGATACATAATAAAAAAAAATTCTCTCTTATTTTCTTTTTTTCAGCGTGATTTTTTAAAACAATATTCCCTCAATAGCCTACTCAAGCTTCAAATACATTAAAACTATTTATCATTTTAAAAAATTACTAGTGTAGCAATACAGTAAATATGCATTGTATTTGTGTAAGCAGTCATCTATGAAATAGGTTCATATTTTAAAGTGTTATGTATTTAGTTTGACTGCTGTAGACTTTGACGTATACTGCAATGGTGAAATGTGGTTATATCCAACATGGATTTTAGGCCAAAGCATCCCCTAGGCAGTAGAAATCAATATAGGGTAGTAGATTTTACTGGGTGCACAGTGTGAAGCGGTAGCTAAGAAAGAAAATATAGTTCTTAGATAAATAGAAAGAGGAATAAAAAATAGAAGTACAGAGTTATTTTTGATTCTGTATGATATTAGTGAGACCTGTACTGTGTTCTGTTTTATGAACTCATTTTAAAGCAGTACTGACTTATTGGAAATGGCTTAAGAAAGAACTACAAGAATTATGGGAGTTCTGAAAAAAACACTTTACGGTGAGATGCTAAACCAGCTCCAACAATTTAGCTTAACAAAAGGGAGGTTAAGAGGTAACCTGATTACGGTCTATAAACAAAGACACTTCCAAACGGGAGGGAAGTTTAACCTGTCAAAGACATTAGAGACTTAGAGCCTGAACACTGAACATAGGTCAATTGAGACTAGAAATGAAATATGCATTTTTACAGTGAATCATCCAACAGAATAAGTTACACAGATGCTAGATAAGTGTTCAAATAAAGATTAGAATTCTTTCTGAAATATATGTTCTATCTGAAACAGAAATACAGGGCTTGATGTGCCATTCCCTGCCCATGACAGGGGGGTTGGATTAAATGATCTCTAAGGTCCCTTCCAGCCTAGGCCATTCTATGATTCTATGATTCTTTGATTCAGGAAAATCAGATATGTTAACATGAAGGTCTCTGAAACCTTTGTATTTAGCCAATTCTGCTTTTCTTTCTGTGAGACGGCTTTCGGCCCATTCTGAAATCTACACACACACTTCATAAGAGCACAGCTTTCTTGGACTGCAAACGAAGCTTGTCTGTCCTGTGGCCCAGGGTATTTAGATTGCTTCTGGAAGTAAATTCACTCTCTCACTGCTGCTACAGTCTCTGATTCCACTGTCAAATATGAGACTGAGACCAATCTTGATTCCCATAAGACAGGCTGACGAACTAGTCTTTAGGACTCAGGATACACCCTGTTAAATTGTCGTGTGGCATGTGGGAAGTTATTGTGAGTAAATACTTTCAGAATAAGCAACCTTGGTCTCATGCATGTGATGACACTGAGCTGAAAGTAGGAGAGAAATATTTCAGCAGTGATGAAGTCTGATGAAGAAATGATGAAGCCTTCTGATGAGTGAGGCAAAGAAAAATTACTGTATCCCGAGCTTCACAAATCAGAATTGCACAAGGCAAGAATGGTGATTGGCAGGAATGATGGACCCAGCAAAGCTGCACATAACTGAATCTGTTTTCAAGGAACATGGTGAGATATAGTGTCAGTGACCATATGATGACACCAAGAATAGCCTGTTAGTTAGCTCATAGTCTGCATGTGCCAGAAGACCTTATTCTTATTTACACTGACATCCCTTTGCATACTTCACATAAAAAGGAAGTCTCAGCGTGGGATACTTCCTGCTTTAAGACTTGTTTTACATCAGAGAAAAAGAGTGTAAGAGTATTCCTATAAATGACAATAAGACCCAAGTGTTGCAAGTTATAATTTAGCTCTTTGTATAGTTGTGGAGTGTTAGAGATACCACATATTTAAGCTGTATCTAAAATTTGTGATCTAGGAACCCTTTCAAGTGCAGCCCACTTCCACCTCAGAATGAAACAAGAGCACACACCATCAGTCTTTGCATCCCCTGTCCCGTACCTGGATTCCAAATGGAAGTAAGTCCAGTGTGTGAGGACCAGGAGGGAGCTGCAGGGCATGCTAGTTAGCCCCTGGGTCTGGACCACCAAGGAACAAAAACCAATTGGAACTTTCCTGAAGCATGCACTTGCAACATAACCAAATCTTTGCAAAGAATTTTTGCTTCTGCTGGCAGAGCCTACTACTCTTTCTGTTGAATACCTCTGTGGAAAGGTGACAGCTTGGTATTTCTACTTTATGATGATTCACATAAATCAGGGAAGGAATATCTGTTCAAATCTACTGTAAGATAATGTCCTTTCAGCACCACTGTGTTCAGCAGACGAGCGTGCACACACAATGAGATCCAGGCGTGTGCTACATGAACACATATTGAAAGAACATTTACTGAAACAATGTAAAACCCCAGTCCTAGTCTTACAGCTGTGGTTTCGGGGAAGATTTTAGGAATCTATTTAACATTACTGTTAAGAACATTGAGACAACATAGGGTGAGCAAAGAGTTTCAGTTTTTATGCTGCTTGTTTTTAGTAAATTTTTCTTTCGATGTAAATAGTAAATGGCATCTTCCAGGGGAACAAGTTAAAATTTAAAAGTTTGTATGTAATTATACATTTTTTAAATGTCTTATGAATACCTAAGTGTAAATGAATTTTAATTGGAAATTAGTGCTATTTATAGTTATTGACCAGGTAACTGGTTTTGTTGCAAACCAGGTTCAGGATGAGACTTTTATTTTGGAAAACATATTTTATCTTTCATTTCTGGAAGTGCAAGAAATATTAAAAAAATTTTGCTAGTAGACTTTGTTCTGTAGCTTATTTCCAAACTGAGGAAAGTTGACAAGACATCACTGCCACCCATTTTTAGATAGTCACCATTTATTTATCTTAGAGACAGAGACAGAAGGAAGATTGAGGACTATTATGCCTTGTTTCTTGACTAAAAATTGCAGAAAGTGGAAGAGATTTCTTGAAAAATGTCATTCACCATGCTGATTTTCTGCAGGTTATCACTGTATTTTCTTTTCTTTCTCCAGGATCACACTAGACTTTATTTTATTTTTCACATTTACTGTCATGGAATAGAATTTCTACTTGGACTTCTTTCTGCTGAGCTGCACTGTCTGTGTTGCACTTTGTTAGATCTAAGGGAGATGAATCAGGCAACTTGAAAAGCCAGATACTACTCCAATATGTATTTATGACAACACTGTAAAATTGTTCTGCATATTGAGCTTTGCTCACAATATAGATTGAAAAAAGATACTCACCTGAGTAACATTAGAATAGGATGCCTACCATGGCTGTTTTCAGAAGACAAAGGGAAAGACTGTCTTTTGTTTCAACTGTCAGTGATGTGTTTCAAAATCCATCCCACAACTCTTTTACCTTTGTCTTCCTTTCCACTGTACTGGCTTCTATTTCACTAAGTCTAACCTACAATTTACATCTTCCTCACTCCAATTTCCCTTATATGTATACTGCTTCTCTTTCTCATATTTCCTCTCCTGCTTTTCTTTCATCTTATCCTCTGTCCTGCTGCTTATCTCACATGAAGTTTGCTGATTCCTATTCTTCCTACAGTTCAATCTTTAAACTTTTTAAATTTACTCTGGTGTTGCACACTAATATGAGTTATTTACATAATATGTCGTCAATGGATGAGATTAATTACCAGTGAAATTCTCTTGATGTTACTGAATTTGTTCCTACATACATCAACAAGAAGTCTGGCTTAGTGTTTTAAATATCACAGATACTTTCACCTTGGAGGATACTAAAGCGTAGAGGTACTATTCAAAAACACTGGAGAGAAAATGCAGGTTGTATAATGAAGTGATTTCATTTAATAAACAAGATAAAAGACACATGTGCCTCTTGAGTTCATTCCCACTAGTACAAACTTGTGTGAAGCAGAAAAAATCATGACTTGTTTTGCTTCTTTCCTTTGATTACCCCAAGCTATTATTTCAACAAATTGTTTTTAGAGGGAGACAATGTGAATTTTAATATGAATTGTGCATAAATTTAATATGTGGCAATTAGGATAAAAAGTAGATTAGTTTAAATTTTAGACAAATGGGAGAAAAGACATTCAAGTTTTCTAATGTACTGTATCAAAAGGTTGAGGGGCTGCTGACTCTTGGAATGAGATATTTGAGATCTTTAAGAAGAACTCAGCAAGAGCAGGATAATGTAGCTATGTTGGGCGTGTTGCTATCACTCTATCAAAGGAAGGAAACAGAAATAACTTTTCTGTGTTCACCACTTATAATGAACAGAATATTTTTTTTATATATAACACCATATATATGTGTGTCAGCATGGAAATAATAACTTACTGGATGTCTGCATTATAGATTCATACTTTTACTATCAAAAGTGGTATTTAGGAAAAATTCTTGATAACACTTCCTACCTCACAGTGCCAAAGAGACTGAGGTTACTGGTGCAGAAGCAGTCTTTCATCTTATGCAGACTGTTATCATAGAATCATAGAACAATTCAGGCTGGAAAAGACCCTTGAGATCATCGAGTCCAACCACTAACCCTACACTACAAGGTCACCCCTAAACCATATCACCCAACACCACATCTAAGCAACACTTAAACACATGCAGAGATGGCGACTCAACCACCTCCTTAGGCAGTCTATTCCAGTGTCTGACCACTCTGTCCATGAAGAATTTCTTCCCCATGTCCAGCCTAAACTTGCCCTGCTGCAATTTGAAACCATTCCCCTGGTTCTATCCCTAATTGCCTGTGAGAAGAGACCAGCACCAACCTCTCTACAATGTCCTTTCAAGTAATTGTAGAGCATGATGAGATCCCCCTTCAGCCTCCTCTTTGCTCGTCATAAGGTCTATTCTCCAGGCCCTTCACCAGCTTTGTTGCCCTCCTCTGCACTCGCTCCAACACCTCAATATCTCTCTTATACTGAGGTGACCAAAACTGAGCACAATACTCAAGGTGTGGCCTCACCAGTGCTGAGCACAGAGGGACAATCACCTCCCTTCTTCTGCTGGTCACAACATTTCTAATACAAGCCAGGATGCCATTGGCCTTCTTGGCCATGTGGGCACACTGCTGGCTCATATTCTGCTGACTGTCAATTAGAACACCCAGGTCCTTTTCCGCCGTACAGCCTTCCAGCCACCCTTCCCCAAGCCTGTAGCGTTGCATGGGGTTGCTGTGACCAAAATGCAGGACCCTACACTTGTCTCTATTGAATTTCATGCAGTTGGCTTGGGCCCATCTATGCAGTCTGTCCAGGTCCCTCTGTAGAGCCTTTCTACCCTCCAGCACATCGATACTCCCTCCCAGCTTGGTGTCATCTGCAAACTTGCTGATGGTGCACTCCATCCCCTCATCAAGATGTTCAGTGCTAGCAGGAGGGACAACTTTATCAGGTCTTCTCCAAAGCCTGTTCTATTTGTCTTACTATAGAACTATCTTACATAAAAGCTGTTGGTTCTAGTGACCTGGGTATTTCAAAGCTTTGCTGTACCTCACAGAGCCATCCTCTGTGCTTTCACACTCTCTACACTGATTGTCAATATAAATAATTCAAAAGGTGGAAAGAAAAGAAAAAAAGTTAAGTTTTATATGGAGCACTTTTTGTTTCTCAAAGGTAGCCCATTAAGCTTGCACAAAGATACAGAGTTTTTCACATATTTAAGGAGTTGCAAGAACAATTATGAATATGATGAGCAGGCCTGAAAAATCAGCAGGTAACAAGTGACCATATGAATTTCAGCTTATATGTTTCATATACCCTTGGATCCTTCCAATTCTTTCCTTTTGCACTGGTAGTATAATCACAGGTGTGTTGTCCTTCACTATCAGAGTCTGATTTCTGATTTTTACAGTCAGGCTATAGTGAGTGTTGACTCCAAAACCAGTGAATCATGCAGGTTATGCACGTGCTTGAAAGTGGTAGATTTCCCTGCCTGGGGCTTTTAGAAACATGGCTGTCCAAAGCAGTGGTTTTCAAGTTGCAGCTTCCAGGTCCTAAGGTTATAGCTTATGAGTAAATTAAACTGTATCAGGGCCCAGGACTAAATACTGGTATATTCTTTTTCATCGCTTTAAACTGTTAGTAGGGTCTCAGATATGGTTTGAAGTCCCCCATCAGGGACCTTTCCCAATAGGCAGTCAGAAGGTACCCACCGTATAAGGGAGAAGGGTGAGAATATTTTACTTATGGATGCTAGCTGGCTTTAGGCCAACAGGCAATCCTTTGCTCATTTTATTTATCTGTTTAGATTTAGTCCAAGGGTTCAGGGATTGTTACTCTGTGTATATAAATGGTAACTATCAAAAAGAAATTTATTGTCAGAAGAAAAGGATTTTCTGTAGATATTTAGGGGATATACAAATAGAAAAAGACATCAACCATTAATACATAGGGAGTTAGAAAACATATTAACATTCTCATCTTTGTTTTTAGTGTGTTTTCTCTTTGTATGCAAGACTTATCCATCACAGCATCAATATTATCTAGCTCAGATAAATTGTATACACATACAGTGAAAAAGAGACTTGTGGACAAATAGTGCTTTAAAAATATATGCATGCATATATATAAAATTTAACTCAAGCTTAAAAGACATGACAATCTCTCCTGTGTTGTTAATGATCAATTGTATCACTGAAAGAGAGATAATAATTTTTTCTTTTCCTTCTCTTTTGATTCTAAGGTTTTATTCCTTTATGTCAAGGAAAGACTAAGGAGTCCCAGTAAAGGTGTTGGAGAATGAAGTAAAACACTAATATTTTTTTAATAGAAGACCTGGATTCATTTATATCTTTCGTATTTTTCATGGAAGACCATAGAAAAACTAATCATAACTGTTAAAAAAAAAGTAAATATGAGGTTAAAATGAAGCTATTTTATGATAGTCTACCAGACATGGTGTTTGATACAAGAAAGGTGATGAAAGATGAAAAAATATTGTATCACAAAGTACAGTCTCTTGGAATCATTAACTAAAGAGAAGTTTTGCAAAAGCTAAAATACTGTTCTGATAAATACAGCAAAGTCTCCAGCATTTGATCACTTGCAGAACAGGAAGTTGAGAGTTCCATAACTGTATAAAAATAAGGTAGGTAGACATAACAATTGAAAAAGGATGAGAGTGAATACCAGCATCCACTGAAAGGCTTTTAATCATCTTGGTACAACTAAAAGTTTCACTGAGATCACAGGAAGAGATCTGTGGAGTAAGATCTGAAGTAAGGAACACGGTGTTGAACAAAAATCACTAAAGTTTTTCATCAGCTACTAACATTTACAGAGTAAAATGCTTCTGGTACTTCTTGTGTATATAGCAAAAAACATTATCTGCTTATGGTTAGGGTGTGATCTGCAGCCTTCTGGAGTTGTTAATGATGGCATTCATCTCATCTAACATTACACATTCAACTGTCAGGTATCCAGCCCTATGCAAGTTACTCTAGCTGGATAAAGTTAAAATAATGGGAAGATTTGGTGGCATTTCTTCAGTAGCAAAAGAAGTCCAGGGAAGAGGCCGGCACTATCTCCATAGAAATCTAGTGTACCTGGTTCTGTGTCTGTCACCCTTTGCTCTTACAGTGTTCCCCGTAAGAGCTATTCTCTGCAGCTGGAAGGTGCATTTCAGATGAGAACTCCCACTGACAAAGATCTTTGGCAGAGACAATGGAGGGGAAAATATGTATGTGTGACTGTAGGACAAAGGTAAGACCCCTGAGCATATGTCTTTCCATGTAGCAGCATGAGCACCTTTTAGCTTGAGGGTTTTTTCTATATATTTATACATTAACTGTGTATTAGAAGACTTTTATATACACTTATAAGTATATATCTGTATATGTATATATGGAACAGCTCATGTTGAAAGGTACCGCAAAAGATCATCTGGCGTGTACGTATATAAAACTTGATCTTTTTCTGCCTAAAATACAACTATATTTATTCTGTTCCCAAGAGCCTACATTTCTCTGAAAGTCATTGGCCTTAGTTTTCTAAGTTACTTAGGAGCTTTAAAATTCTAATCCTTGATATGTTTCTACAAAAGACGAGAATCACCATTTCATAGGTTGAACTGCATTGCGATGGCTCTAGCTTCACACTTGAATTGTATAAATATTCTCTTCTACAGATGGAAAAAAGTGAGGGAATTTCTTTGAGAAAGAACACTTGAAAGACAAGTTGTAGAAGAGGCTGAACATTCCTCCAGGTTGCATCCTTGAATGAGTATCTTCTGTAGAAGACAAAACATATAATGTCTTGCAAATCCAAAGGCAGAAGGACTGGATACTGAAACGATAAAAGGAAGGATGATCTTGTAGTCCTTGAATGAGTATCTTCTGTAGAAGACAAAGCATATAATGTCTTGCAAATCCAAAGGCGGAAGGACTGGATACTGAAATGATAAAAGGAAGGATGATCTTGTAACATTTTTAAAGGAGGATGTTCAGTAAACTGCTTTAGCCCTAGGGCAATAGTTCTTTTGATTGGAAATAAATTTACAAATGCCACACCATCTTTTCAGAAATTTGACATAGTTTTGCAAAGCTCCATAGATTATCCAAATGTTTAATTCATCGATGATTCAACTGTACATTTCCCTTTAATTCATATTGCGTTGCGCTGTCACCAGACAGTAGCTTGCTACCACTCAGTCTAACACATATAGTATGTGTAAAATCTCAGCCACAGAGTTATTCCCAACACATAGAACAAACCTGCACTCGGGGAATGAAATATCTGGCATAACATTTTAAGTTTAGTCATATCTCCAGCTTGCCTCAAAAATATGTGCATTTGTAGGGTTCATTGAACCAGTATTTTCAAATACATGTTACGATTCTCTGTCTCAGTCCCATAGAATATGACACTTTCATTTGAGCTAAGTAAAGCTCTAACCTAAACATTTCAAATTACTGTAAAATAAAATAAAATAAAATAAAATAAAATAAAATAATAAAATTAAATTAAATAAATGAAGCTCTAAGAAAGTGAGATTAAGACCTTGGACCTTGTCATGGCAATATTTTTTCAAGTCAATTACATGCATCATTCCACACATTTCACAAAGTTGTGTAAAGTTGAGTACATATTTGAGTCTACATAGAATCAAGAGTCAAATTTATTGACTTGAGTACTCAACTCGATGTAAATAGTCTGTCAGATATTCTAAGATCTACAGTTCTCATAATTAACTCTTGTTAATATGAATATCTTTTCCTAGATCATATAGGAATAAAACCTGACTACTTAGACACTCACTTTATTTTTTAAAGTTCAGTCTTTCCTTTCCAGAAGAAACAAGAAAACAAGCATCTCTAAGAAAATTGCATAGATTTCTTGGTGTAGAAAAAAATATCTAGTGACATTTTAGGCCCTCAAGTTTTCCTATCTGGCTTTCAATTGTCAGTCCAGAAGTGTGAACATTTCTTCTAAATCTTGTTTCTTCTCTGTCAGATCCATGTGGATGTTTAATATACGCTAAGGTGTCCAAAACTGTAAAAAAATCCTGTAGTTAGTCTCCTGAGTATTACTGAGTTTAAATATTTATTTCAGAAAATCACAGAAATACAAACCACAGAAATTCAAATTCCTACGTATATTTTCTACCTTGAAAAGCTTGGGTTGGTGTTCACATGTAACATAATAATTACTCCAAAACCCCATATGCTGAAGAAAGGGAACTTATATTCTTTCTTATTGTAATATGTAGGAGTGGAAGGGGGACTTCCAAAAATCTTCTTTTGTTATCTGTTGTTTTTTCCATTAAGGATGGAAATTCTCTGTGACACTGTGATGATCTGAACCTATCTGTCTTGGAGCAATTGTAGATCTTTCAGTATGTAATGTTTGGTGTTTTGTTTCCTGGTTTCATTAAGTTTTTACATTTTATTATAGTTCAAACTGTCTGTTTTGCTACATTTTCTTTCAGTTGGCATTTCAAGGCCTCTCAATTGGTTAAGAGTATGAAAAAAAATCATTAACACTGAATATATTTTCCTTGATATGATCCACTTTGGACTAATGAGAAGAGTAATCAGGTAAAATCCAGAAGTAATAATGACTTAAAATATTTTAATTGACTCACCACTCATTGACCAAAAGTCCAAGCGTAAATGATATATGACCTAGGCTGGTTTCTGGTTGGAAGAAAATTATGTTACCTATGGAGCTGAAAAAACCAAAAACTTCTGCTTGGGTGTTTTTATTTCTTGTTTTTAGTTCAGTCCCAGGTGAAGGGCACATGACTCAACCTGAGTATCCTTGGACTGATGCTGTTTGAGAGATCTTCTATTTCTTGGCTGTGAAGATCATACACTTAGAGACTTTTAATCAGTGGCTCTTTTGTCTGTGATGTCTCTGTCAAAGTCACGCCCCGCCCATTTTTTTTTCAGAATTAGGTCTTAAATTTCTTGCTCCTGAAGAAGGAAATTGATTTCCTGTTTATCTTTGAAGTATTAACAGATTTCTTCATGATATTTTGTCATATTTTAATATCCTTAAATCATATACTACATTCGAATCAATAAGCTATTACTGTTATAATAGTTTGCATATTTTATTTTATGCATTCTTATTTGCTAAATAGCAGTAATACTCTTCTTGTTGCGTAACACACAACTAATGACAGAAGTTGCTACAAAGGCCTTACAAAACTGTCATTTGCAAATTTAAATTCCTCTAGGTTAGGGAAGATTCCCAAAGAGCAAGTGACAAAAATGTGTAACATACAGATTCATCCCAATGCAAACTACATAAAACTTCTCCTAAAGATTTATTTATATATAAGCATTTATATTGATTATATATAAATACATATTTTTATGTATTTAAGTCATAAATACTTCATGAAGTGTGACTTCCACAACATATGGCTGTCAATTTGCATGAGATACCACCTCCAGCCTAACTTCTCACTAAGAAGACAGGAAGCTGTGTTACGACAAATAAGATTGCATGTCTTTGCCATAGAAAACCAGATTTTCGTGTCTCCTGTAAGCAGATAACTTGAAACTGCCTGGAGCAGTTAATCTGACCAACAAATCTTGCAAATTTGTTCTTTGAGTCAGTTTGCCCTTCAAATTAAAATAGGACTCATGCTTTCATATTTTAACCATTGATCTGCAAAACCATTATGAACATATTTTTAGATACAAAGCTGTATGTGATCTAGAATGTTAGACAGCTCAACAGTCACTGTGATTTTGATATCTTATTTCTTCTTTCCATATTATGTCCTCTAAGAAAAATCTGCATATCTTCTGCAAGCTCCTTTAACCTTAAAACTAGACACAGAGAATTGCGAAAATTTAATCAGAATAAGAAATAAGACTGCATAAGGGAAGTGAAATATTAGTAGAGGTAAAGCAATCAAATTTGTTAATACATTTTTATGTATTTAATTCATAATGAATGTGGATGCATGCATACATGGATAATCAGGGATTTTAACTATTAGTGTATAAATACTGATTTTCAAATAGTGGTGGGTTAATTTACAAAGATATTAATTACTATTATTTGATTACTCTAGCTTCCTCTATTTCTGAAGATTTTACCTTTATTGATATTGAATATTTTAAACCCACAGCTCTCAGAAATCCATTGGTTCCCTTTTTTCCTTAAGTTCAAGTTCTCAAGATCTAATTTTGATTTTTTTTAATGGATTTTGAAAAAATCTCTGTAAATAGCACTGTTATTTCAGTAATTGGCATCACATGCAAACCTGGACAGTTGTGAACAGTACAACATAGTTCTTCAGTCATCTCAGATTGGCTGCCATAGCTGCAGGTGCACAGAATAAATTTACAGCCACTCTTCTTCATTGCCAACTGTAAAAATGGATTTTGGTTTTTTTCACACTTTTTTTAAGTTAATGTGCAGGTTTAATCAAGGGATGAGGTGAATTCTTTCATAGCTCTCTAATATCACTTGTCTTCTCTCTGATATTAATTTATATTCAACATTTGCCATTGGGACTAAAATATCAATAAGATATCAAGATGAAAATATGCTTTTATTTTTATAATCATGTTAGAGGGATAGAGAGAGTGGAGAAGAACATTTGACAGCTTTGTAACCTTAGGATTATCTCCTTTATTTTGAGCTATATTCAGTCAGCCAGTTTAAACCATGTTTAGATCACTTTAGAAATGTCCCCGGTTCCTGACTAACATCTTATTTTCATAGAGCAGCCAGAAGCAAAGTCTGAAAATAATGCTTTCTGTAGACTCTAGATGGCTAAGAAAATTTGGGTTGTCCTGGCAGATTATGACTACCTGTGTCTCCTTCTGACTTGTCCACTGATTGATCTGTCTAGCTATGAAGCCTGGGAGTTCCTACTAATAATGAATCCAAAGGATGCTACTCAAAGCACTAGCCTGGTTCCAACTTACCTAAACACCCAAAATTTATAAAATTACTTCTAATAATTCCAGTTTTACTTTGTAGAGCAAGGAGTTTTCTTGGGAATCTTCAGCTGTAGAAAGAACTCGTCTGGAGACTAAGGCCCATCACAGAGTGTCTTTTATTTTATTCTACTTCATTTTCCTTTGACACAGTCTCCTTTAACTAAAAGCAGTGGTTTTGTAGGTCCATGTGTAAGTGTATACATAGACATATAGATGAGTATAGACACAACTAATGCAAAAGATCATATAATACACTCATCTCCCATGGTCTTGAAAAGAGAAGGAGAATATCTGAAAAGTGTTAATTTTATTATTTAATCTACCAGAGACAGTTTCTCAGGTATTATGGTGGTACTGATGATGAATGAAGGAAAGAGGAGAATGGAGTAGGAAGGCTGTCAGAACCAGGTCCTTAATTGTGATCCAATAATTTGTCCATGTAATTTGTCTAGGCATGACTCCTGTTGTGCATTTCTCTTTCTTCTTTCAGTGGGAAAGAAGGGAATGGAAAATATTTCAGCCCACATCAATGCAGTGCAGGCAGAGTAACCACCTTTTAATAAAGAGGAGGCTCTGTGGTCTATATTCTTTCTACTAAGTATCTACTGTAGGAAGAAAACTGGTAACCCCCTCAATTCTTATTTATACCTATACAGATGGTACCACACTAAGGATCTTGTCCTCCGTAGTGTAGTCCCACAATCAGCGATGAAATCTAATTTTAAAACCCGGGTACTCTTTATGCCATTGATAAAAATATTTATCATATTATTATGTTAGATTTTCTAAACGTCGATAAACATGTACAGGTCAGTTGTTGCCAGATGAAAAGTGACATTTTAATGTATGCTCTATTTATTTTTAAAGTATTTTTTGTTAAAAATTTTGAGGGGTGACTGTGCTATCTCCAGGTAATTTTTTTTCTCTCTGAATATAAAATAAGCGTGTAGATGAACACAGGTCCTCACTAGATAGTATTCTGACATGACAGACTGTTTCACTGTCAAGGAACTATCAGTTATGGTATTAACCATTAGTACTTTTACTAAAATACTGAAGTGATGCGAGCTAAGAACTTTTGATACATTTCAAGGGAAAAAGAGCAGTTAGTGTCTATTTATGGAAATGAACTGCCCTGAAAAATAAATTGTTTCTTCAGTGTTCATATTGTTTAATCAGCAGACAGAATAATTTATAGTTTTATTGCTCAAGTAAATTATCATATATGTACCACTTTATATATGGCAAAGATATTAACTCTTCAGTTTCTGCACTTAATAATCCAGAGCTATAATTAGATGATGATAAAACTAGCTCTCTCATAAATTGCTTTCTTGAGTGCAGTCACACATAAAAAGTCTACTCAAATATATCTACAGTAATATGTAACTGCAAGGCCATGCTTAGATCAGCTCTAGATGACTGAATTCATTCAAAGAAGAGAAAACTAGCTATGTCTGCAGAATAATGTTCTTCCTCTTGACTCCCTGCTAACATCTGCCTCTGTTTGATCTTGTCCTTACAAACCTGTAATCATCAAGTTCCAGGCAGCATGCACTTTAATGTGAAAATTGAAGTAGACTGAGAAGATTACTTTGAAACTCAGGTACCACGGGATTGTGCCCTGCAGTGTGATATGACACGATTCAGAGACTGGCAGCTGTAGTGCTGCTTAAATTGTGGACATATGGAACGGGATCAAAAAAGTCCAGCAGGCAATGTGGGAATGCTGCCAGGAGGATCTTGCAGGAGAGTGTTTCGTTCACTTTATGGAGATAAAAGCTTACCAGGGAGCAAGTGAATAGTTCTGGTGCTGAATACAGAAGGCAAGAATTGCTCCTGGAGGGAGGCTGTAAAAACAGTATGTTTAAAGTCCCAAGTGACACTCGAGTAATTTGGAGGCTTTCATCCCCTGTCTGGATTTCATTATTGTTGACACCTGAGAAAGTAATGTGTTTGTGCGAGGACCTGTCTGAATGTTGGAGACTCAATTACACCCTGTGTTAATGTGGACTGATGAGCTATTGGATACCCACCAAAAGGCAGTGGCCCTGGATTCTTTTTACATCACTTGGTGGCACTTTGGTATGGATTTTCACATGTAAAAAAAAAATTATGCTCAGCGTGTTTTTAAAACTATATTTCCATGTAAAATTTAGATATTCATATGTGGAAAGTTCTTGGAGCACAATCTAAAACCATTGTTACTTTTAAATTAAAGACTTCAGGTTCATACATTTTCAGTATCTAAGAAAAAAATAGTGCTATTTTAATTGGTTACTTATTTTGTTGCACTAAGATTTCAGGAATAACCAATTTTCTCTTGTTGTATCTGAGTGAAGAGAGTAAACTATTACACAGTCTAGCTGTGTAATAATTTTAAGAGTTCGTATTCTCCTGTCCTTGACTATGACTAGATAGCTAATGGCACTTGAATTGGCATTCACATGATCAAAGAACATAGATATCTGAAGGCACAAAGACCGAAATGAGGAATTATATTAATACTTCTTGCTGTGTTACTGAGAAGATAATTCTGCACAGAAAAGGAGTGATTAGTAAGATGGACGGAGAAAGACTTAAATTAATCATATTTCTGTAGGCTAAAAGTTTATGAGGAATAATATTTTTGTCCCTTAGCTGTAGCGTGGGTTTAGGTAAAATACAGATTATTTAAAAATATGACAAGCCATTAACTGCCCAGAAATTTTGTAAGTTTGTGTTACACAGAAACTTCATTGCAATGTTCTAGCTAGATACCTCCACCAAATTATTGTATCTTGATTTATTCAGCCATATTAATATATTTACCATACATATGATTTACTTAACCAAATTTAACACATCTCAAGAGTAGATAGTGGTTGAATATGAGACTCAGGGCAAAATGTTTGTTATCTGGGGTTTGTTTCTATTCAGATTTTGGTCCTTTTTCTGCTGTTTCATTCTGGGATAACTCAGGACCAGGTCATTTTCCACAAGCCCTGTTGGGTTATCACAGTTAAGGGTCTGTTAAGGCAAAACAGAGTTTAGCTCAGTGGTTTGAACACGGTGCTGACAATAATGACCAGTACTGACGTCACAGGTTCGATTCCCACTTGGACCCCATGTGTTGGCTGATCTAGTCGGGAGGTGGCATCCCTGCCCATGACAGGGAGGTTGGACTAGATGATCTCTAAGATCCCTTCTAGCCTATGCCATTCAATCATTCTATGATTCTAAGACCTCCCTGCATCTCACTTTTGTTCACTGAAACCTGTTCTGTGGGTATCCACAGCTCGTAACTAGTTTGTTTCAAAGGTTTTATTAGTTTTGTAAGCTGTAGCATGATTCACTATGAGAGAAAATGGAATGTTAAACAAAGTCATCTGTTAGGCAGTTGCTATTTAATGCATGTGACACATTTGAAAATCATGAAGCGTCAGTTTATTAGCAATGCTGTACCTGGGTCTTGATGGGGAAAGATGATAAGCAGTATTACTTTCCCAGTACAGTCCATCTTGAAACATCTCCTTACTGGTTTTTTTTCCCCCTAAAACTTACTAGATGCTCAAGGAAATTCACATTTTCTTAAACTCTGTGGGCATCTTCTGCATATGTCCTTATTGTCAGCCTTAAGAAATTCTCTAACTCTTCTCAAATTGAAAGGGGAGAATGAAATTTGTCGTTTCTCTATCTAGATGGCTAAACTGAAGGTTATCTAGATGTTACTAGGATAGCCAGGGCATTGGCATTTAGATCCAAATTCTTCTATATCCTAGGCAAGGGCTATGTGTTAGAAGTTCTCAAGCTTCGTTTCACAGCATTTTGCACATAGGTAGAAATTATTGAGAATACTCGTCATTCCAGTCACTTTCAACACTAACATTGGTTGTCTAGTTGGATGAGACTTATAATATCTTTTTCAAATGTGTTAAATTATATGTGAAGCTTTCACTTCATTTTTGCTTGAAGTTATACTAGGCTTTTCCATCAGCCAAGTCCTCAAAAATATTAAAAATTATTAAAACAGGAATAGAGAACAAATCCAAGGATAGAGTATTTTGTACCTGCAGTCTAAATGCACACCTGTCACACATTTCAAAATTTAAAAAGCTGCAAAACTGGCCTATGAGAATGATTAAAGTCTCTGACCAATTCTGTTACAATTTTTCTTAGTTTGTAGAACTCTACTGTTTTGTAATTCAGCAGTTTTTGTCTGTCCTTCAATGTACTTTGAATAAAATTATCTTGTATATAAATAACTTTCTCCAAGGTTATTTTATATAACAAACTCAGTGTGCTCACAAAGTATCAAAATAGCATCACCATTTTTAGGTTACTTGTCACACGGTGGAACAATTTAAGCAGGTGCTTAAATTAAAGCATACTACTGCTCTTTGGTGTATTAGAACCTTGATGAACTTCTTTACAGTTAAATAATTATGTCACATGGGCTTCTTTTCTTTCAAGTGTAAAAT
This sequence comes from Apaloderma vittatum, assembly GCF_000703405.1. NCBI lineage: Eukaryota > Metazoa > Chordata > Aves > Trogoniformes > Trogonidae > Apaloderma > Apaloderma vittatum. The sequence continues at coordinate 1,245 of NW_009718681.1, read as the reverse complement.
AAGCCACAGAAACCAGGACAGTTTAGGTATTTTAAATGTCCCAGTACTTGCTGTCAAATGAAATAATGAACAAATATGAAGTAATTTATATAGTGATTGTCTACTGATATTAAATCTTTATGTTTTATTTCACCCTGTCAAAGGAAAATTAGGTTTTATCCAAGACAGAAGGCTATATGTGACTTCTTTGTTCTTCTAATCTCCTTCCACATCATTGTTTTTATGAGCTAGAGTTCCACAAAAATATCTCATTGTATGTTCTAAATAGTGGCTACTGGTAGAAGGTACTTTAAATGTCAAAAAAATGCAGTTACTGCACATGCAATGTATATGCCACATCTATATGAAAAAATATATGGCAAAGAGTTTATAAAATATTGTTTCTAGGGCATCCCACAATGTACCTGTATAATATATAATTTTAAAACAGGAAAGGCAATTCTTATTATTTTTTCCATTAACTTCAAAGACAGCTTGAGATACCCAGTAAAGGTGTAGATGCCTGCAAAGTAGCAGATAAAATTTAGTAAAATTAATTCCATCCAGGGCTGTCCTATTTGAAGTCATTATGAAAATTTCACTACTTTAGTTGGAGTAGGAAAAGAATGTCTAGCAGTCACTTTATAAATAAACAAATAAATAAAACAGAGTCTGTTAACGCTTAAATTTATTCTTAAAAAAACACTTATGCATCCTGGAGTGTACTCATCTGCAAGCAGTATTTGTTTATGAAAGCTTTCTGTTCTTCTTGTTTTCTACTCACTTCTAAGCGTACTTTAGTGCACTTTGAGATTTAATATTTTATCTTCTCCTCTGGGAAGTTTCTCATGGTGCTACAACACGCTGTTCTCCTTCTCCTCTTGGATCCTCCTGCCCCAGCAACTCACCCTCTGCCCCGACAGGGCAGCACCAGTGAGGAGGAAGGTGCAGAAGCCAGGGCTTTCTCCTTTTCTGTTCATTGTTCCTTGTTTCAGTGCTCATGCCAGCTTCACCTTTGGGATGTTCTTTTCACTCATTTGCTTTTTCTATTTCTCTCCAACGCATATTTATCCAGAGTTACTACTATTTTGCAAAGTTTGATACCGCCTGATACACCATGACTTCTCCACCACAGCAATGCAGCAGCAAAAATGAACTCTCTTCACCTATTTTTTGTCTCTTTCATTTTAGTTTGTTTATTCCAGACAATCTTCTCCCTACTCCTTTTTCCTCAGTCTCTGTCCTTTTGTAAAATTCTTTATCTAT
>NW_009718680.1:0-20711 GCF_000703405.1 Apaloderma vittatum | reverse complement strand
ACTGCGGGCTGCCCCGCCGGCGCGGCGAGCCCGAGCTCCGGGAACCCGCGCTGCAGCCTTGGAATAAAGTCTCTGCTGTCGTGGCCTCCCGCTCTGAAGTTTGGTTGGGGCTTTGGTTTGGGTTTTGGTGCTTTTCCTGTTGTCTTCTTTTTCTTTTCTAGGGTAAAAACAGCGCAGCGTCTGGGTGTCCGAGGGATCTTTCGGTCGGGCCGGCCTGGCTGCCGGCACAAATGTGAGCGTAACCGGTGCTCGGTGCAGCTGCATCGGCGCTGGCTTCGTGAACACGCTCCACACTGCTCCTGACTGTGCTTGGCTTTGAGTGTGCGGCAGAGTGGGAGCTTAACTCGGGACTGGAGTTGGATGAAAGACTTTGTGCCCCTAGCAAAAAACTTTGCTGTGGAGACCTGTTGTAAGGCGGTGCAGTAAGTGCACTGATTCCATGTTTAGGCCTTGCCTTTGTGGCATTGGGCTTTTTTTCCTCTTTAGAAACCCCGAAGCCCCAACTTCTGTTGGGTGACAGCTACAACTTAAACGCAAGCCTCTGCATCTGCAAAAATCCCAGGGTTTGTTGTGAGTGAGTGCTGCAAGGCTTCCTCCTTACTGATGCTCTGAAAGGGCAAGCAACACCTGGATTTATTAGTGCAAGTTTTCTAATACAGTCTTATTTGACACCTGCCCCATACTTAGATGATGGCTTTAAGGGCTAAGAACGGAAGAGACAAACTCAACTTTTTTTTTTTTTTAACAGTTTAAGTTGGAGTCTGGCAACAGTGCAATAGCTGGCCTGGCCATCTTCAGAAATTTTGCAGTTTCTTGATCTGTAAACTGAACTGTGGAGTTCTTGTGAGGCGGAGGTAGTCAGCTGATCAGTTTTCATCATAATGAGAGTAATATGAAAAACAGGGACTGCTTGAGGTCAGGTGGGGTAAGGCGTGGGGTTTTTTTGAAATGAAAAATGAATATGTGCTGCAGATTTTGGTAGCAAGTAAGTCACAGCAGTTGCATTGTGTGGGAGATACGTTGCTTTTATATTTATAACTACACGCATAAATGTATGTGTGTGTATACATGTGTGTTAGAGGTCTCATGTTCTGTTAGCTTTTTGTAGCTAATGATCCCCTTTGGGTTCACTGGAAACCTAAATCAACTTTTCCTTTCTGGCAATCTGAACGTGGAAGGTACAGCAAGATTATACAGCTCGTGGAATTGGGCTGGAAACTGAAATGCTATTCTAAGTACATGCTTTTTAGCTCAAACTATTTAATCAAAGGGTAGGTAAAGTGAGGAGCACTTACTGTATGGCAGCCCATGTGACCAGCCGGGGCTATATTTGGATGCTGGAGGTTCAAGGAATCCTTTTTGCTAACCATTTTTGGCCAATTGCCTGCTGCTTTATGTTGTGCAGTGTGACATCTGCTAAAAAGGACTTGGAAGTCTGGTGTCTGCAACTGTTTAATCAGTACAGTTATAGGGAACCACCTAGTACTGTCAGGGCTAAAGTCCTACTGTATTTAATTTAGGGGTGGTTCCTGCCTAGCAGGAACTGTATTGCAAATTGCAGTTTCCAATTTTTGTACTAAGTAGCCTTTTTGGAGGGGGGATGCAGTAGATCTTACAAAGGCTTCTTAGATTTGGTGGTTAAAACTCTATATAGATTATTACAGTTTTGGAAACCCACAGCCTGAAGCGTAGCATAGGCTTGCTCTTTCAGGATAACCATGACATATTTGGATCTTAGCGTTATTTTAGTGTAAGTTCAGGCCAGAGTGGGGAGGTGGGGTCCTGAGGTTTCTTGCATGGGGCTGAATGTGATGGCAGATAGTAAACCTGAAGCCAGCTGTGTTGGGAATGAAGAGTTTGTCCACTTTCTCTAAACACGTTTCAGCCGGAGCCATGCCTGCCTGAGTTCCCTGATGGTCAAGCTGACCAGCTGTGAAGGCAAGGTGAGTAATGCTTGGCCTCCTGGTAGTGCTCATTTGTCCTTCCCACACGTCTGCAACATGTCGTACCTCCTGTCCTACAAGTAATACTTGAATAGTGACCTTTTAGTGACACTTCTGCTTTGATACAGGAAATCATGTGGCCTTCAGGTGGGACTAGAGAAGTGCTCAGCGCTGACGATTTTGTGCTTTATTCTTGCACTGAAATGTATGTGATCTGATAGTCCCCTGGCATTTGAACTCTCTCGCTTCATTGCAATGTAAGACTTCTGAAAGCAAGCTTGAGGCATGTGGTGGTTCTTGGGGCCCTGAATGGGAGGTAAAGAGCTTTAACCTTGTAAGAGTAGTGTTTGATTAAGATGATGTAGGAATTGGAAACAGAACTGGTGATGCTATTTAAAATAAAAGTCTGAATGCCAAACTGTATAACTGCATTGATTCAACTTATTTTCCAATGACTTTTTGGCCTCTTCTGCTTCTCTGTCAGGCAGTACATCACTGGAGATGTACTCTAAACTGGTGCTTTGTTTTTTGGTGCTTTTTGACACTTCAGAGTGTCTATTCCAATTACAGCCCTTTCCTCATTGGACGAGTGGCAAATGAGCATGCTGAGTAAATTACACAAATTTCTAAAATAGTACAGGTCTATTATTTGAAGAGGCAGAGGCGAAGGAAATGATACCCACCTATTTATTGTTCTGCAAGCTGGAGAACAGGGAAGGAGTTTGCTGTCAAGTACACCTGAGTGTGGCCCAGACTCCCTGTGTGTATTGATCCAGCTGTATGTACAGGCTGTGTACAGCATATAGGTGCCGAGATTTGAATTCAGAATTTAGAAAGAGATGGTTTAGAAGCATAAAAGCCATTATTTCATGCATTTTTGTTTTTTGCAGGTCAAGATCTCTTTGCAATCCTAAGATTTACTTAGGTCTTGCACTGCAGGGAGTGATGATCAGGCGGTGTGCATGTTAAATGGCAACCACTTTAATTTGCTTTGTGATGGGAGAATAATTTAAGAGCATAGGGAAAATAAGAGGAAAGGCAAGCTACGCAGTCTGTAGCTGATTTGTCTCAGGATGCCACTGAACCTTATAGAGTTGAGGAATGTGCTTACTTTAGCTTCCAGAATCTGATTTTGAGCTAGTGAAGTTTTAAACAAAAATCTGTTGCACCTGTAATCTAAAAAAAGAAATGCTGTCAAAAGATTGAAAGGACAAGTTTCTCATGTGTATTGTCATGAACTAACTTGCACGGTTTTCCTAGAAACAGAAGTAGACTTGCTGACTTCTAGCAACAGTGTGATAAACAATTTATAAATAGACCACAGAGTCCAATGAAATACAAATAAAAGTATTGGAAGTCATGAGCTGACTTCAAAACCTGAGATAATTATCTGCTGCCTGGACAGCTGTGTTCAAGAAACTTCTCAGGATTCATGTAGACTGAAGTGCCCTGAAGGCCCACACAGAGCAGAGGGTTCTGGAGCCTTATTTGTTGGGCTTTTGGTGGTAGTGATGGTCTGTCCTCTAAATCTTGAGACAGCAGGGTAGAAATATTTTACAGGATGCCTAAGTTACTGACACAAGGCCATGTGTGCCTCTCAGCTGCAGAATGGGAGGTGGACTTGCAGCAGTTGAGCTGTAAGCGGTCATTGGCAGGATTTGTCCCTTAGCTGATGCTGAAGGAGATGAAACGGGACATTGAGCTAAGAGTGAGGGGAAACTGAAACTGCTACGCAATCCTAAGTTTATTTTCTATTTTGCTCTGAGAGGGAAGTGGAAGTTACAAAAACTTGATAAATGCCTTGACATAAGGCTGTTTTCTTGTGTTGTGTAATAGACAGGCTAGGAACTCAATAGACAGGCTAGGAACTCGACCACGTGTCAGTTGTGCTCTAGAAATAACCTTTGCTATGACCAAGGTTGGAGTTTTTTTGCGGGGGGGATACTTGTGCTAATGCTATTGAAAATAGCTTGGTGCAGTTGAACTTATGTTTAAGATGTTAGAGATCTTGTACTGAAACCTCATCCTAATTAACTGCTGAACAGGGGAACTGAAACTTGTTTTCATGAAGCCAGCACAAAAGCAACTAGTTACTTGCCAAATATATATAAGCTTTCCGAAATTAGTGTACAAAGTCCTGAGTTCTATGAAAAAACAGCAGTAGGCTACTGATGAACGATAACTGCTTTGTTTTGAGTTCAGGTAGGTTGTGAGGCAATACTGCCTTTTTTGTGTAACAGCAGTTTATACCCTATCTGATCTTTCTTACCTCTTAAGTTTTAGAAACTATGTTTTTGCACCAACAAAACAGATCTTTTGCAGAACTGTGAGTGTTCTTCAGCTGTATTAAAATGATGCACCGCTTTTATTAAAAGTCTCGATACTGAATGTTGTTCTGCTTATATGGTAAAATACTTAATGTGTTTTGTAGTAACTTGCAGGAGCACTAGGTGTGGGAACATCATTAACAGTACAAGAGACTAGTGAGCAACAGTGTATCAGTGTGAGTAGTCCTATTTAAGGAAGCCAAAGCTGTTTAATGCTCTGCATTTTGGCAGTTGGGTGACTTCAGAGGTGTCTAAATTCATATATAGGCAATAAGCTCAGTCACAGTGAGTGCTGTCACTTTTGCTGGACTGACTCCCAGCTCTCATTAGTGTGTCCCAAAATTGTGACTGACTATAACAGTTTCCTCAGGTGCTGCTTCCTTGGAAGAGGCAGAGAAGGGATGGTCTTAATTTGGGAAAATGTACGTAGATACAGGAGTTGGCTTTCATCTTCTACTTCTGTGTTTGTGACCTGAAACACAGGAGGCTCTGTCTGAACATCGGGAAACCTGTACTCTGAGAGTGACAGAGCACTGGTACAGGTTGCCCAGAGAGGCTGTGGAATCTCCATCCTCGGAGATTCAAAAACCATCTGGATGGGCAACTGGCTTTAGATGGCCCTTCTTAAGCAGAGTGATTGGACTAGGTGATCTTTGGAGATCCCTTCTAACCTCTGATTCAGTGTGATTCTTTTCCTAACTTTATACCAGAGCACGATTTTGCCTTTCCTGCTGTCTGCTCCCCATGCCACAGTTTCTTCCATTGCTGCTTATTGTCACAAATCCTTCAGTTTATATAGCAGAGGGGGAGAAGGGTTACAGAAGATCAATATTGCTCTGAATAAATGTATTGTAGAGCACATAATGATCAGCTTGGACTCAAGTGTGTTAATTAGCTTGAGCTCAGGCTTGAGCATAAAAAACAAGTCGAATCCCATCAGAGGAGGTATGTTCTTGCTTTAACCTTTGTAAGTGGTAAAATACAGGATTAAATGTGTGTTTAATGCAGAGGTGACTGGTAATCTCTTACAAGTAGTGAGTTTTGCTCTTCAGTCATAGCTGGGCCTGAGAGAGGAAGCAAGTGAAGCTCAGAGGTTTCAATTTCGTGAGGCTTTCCCAGTGCAGCAATGTTAATGGACCAACAAAATATTCCTGGTGTGATTGCAGCTCTTAACTACACTGCACCAGAGCTGGTGAGACTTGCTCCTTGCCCTCTTGCCCCTTCTCTAGGGGAAATTAACTGTGATGAGGTGGAGAAAGTCACAGCAGGGCATGGGCATGGCAGATCACGCAGCCCTGTAGGAGGGAAGGACACCTTGCCAAGGCAAAAGTGTTGATGAGGTGAGGATTTGCTGCAGTTGAGGGTGAAAGGCGTGGTTGGTGTTTTCTCCTCACCAAGTTGTATTAGGTAGGCATGAAGGCTTCAAATAATTATAGGGAATATCTGCTTGGCTGTGCTGACTCCTCTCGTTTAGTCTTTAGGGAGTTGCATCGCTGTATCCCCCATATAGCTATTAAGGCAAAAAAATTATATAGTGTAGAGCAAGCCTTGGAGAAAAGGTGCATTTCACACTAGTCTTGAAGAGCAGATATAATGGTCAGTTTTTGCTTCACTGCGTACCATACAGTGCTGTCCTACAGGTATGACTTGAGGGACTGTGGGCTTGTAGATACAGCTGGGAAGAGAAGCAGAAAGGAGGAGAGGAAAAGGCAGAGGGTGGTGGGTGGAAGAGGCCGTGCAAATTGCCAGAGGAGCAAGATTTAGCCTCTGGTGTGAACTTTGATGTCTGTGTGATAGTGATGTGATAAGCACTTTGTGAGATGTTAAACTTAAACTGCCAAAACTGTACATTGACCAAACTAAGTTGGGAGCCTTATGTATAATTCCAGTGTGTGAATAGAGCCTGTACCTCTTGAGGTGCTTTTAACTACCTGAAACATCATACTCCTAAAAATACTATAATTACATGTCATGGCCTTTTAATTTACACTGCGCATTCATTTGAAAATAAAAGTGGACTTCAAATTCTAGATTCTTATGGGTCTTATTATACCATATAAATCCATTATTTCAAATATGGTTGACTAAGCTAAGCCAATGAGGACCCACAATGCTTAAACAGTTGTTGTTGGCAAACAAACTGTAATTAACCATCTTTAGAGAGAAAGAGGAGATGATGCAGAGCAGTGCCAAGAAAGCAGAGCTGTTCTTAACCCTTGCACAGTAAACAATCAATATCAATAAAGTCCTGAAAAAGGAGGGAAGTCTCACAAGTCCTCCAAGGTAAAAGGTACAGATAACAGCATTGTAAGTGAATGAGGAACTACATGAATGATGACACTTTTGATTTCCAGCTTGATGTGTTCTCAGCCAGCCAAAGCCCAGACAGAACTGAAAAGCAGAGAATAGCACATAGAAACAAAGCTCGATGGTAATGGGGAGCTGCCCTTCCTCTAGATTGCTGCTGAAAGAGGGGAAAAAAAAGAAGGCTCAAGCCCATAGGAGGGTACTTCTCTCATAAAAGACTTTTTCAAAAATATTTTAAGATAACCTGTTCAACTTTTGCTCAGTTGTGGGTTTATGTACAGGCTGATCTGTTGAAATATTAATTTAAAAGTTTTATTAAGCAGAATGCTTTCCATTTGGGTTTGATTAAGCAGCAAGAATGAAAATACAATGAAAATTGAATCTTGTCTTTAAAAGATTTCCTTATTCAAATTGTTTGTTCTTGGCTTAATGTTAAGCATTCAGTTCTGGATTACATTGTCGTTCAATATGGTTCACTTGTTTGAAGCATATTGTTTAAAGTTTGGTGTTAAATTTAGTTACAACTGGGATCAAGCAAACAAATGGGAAGATATAAAGGCAAACCTTAGTGGCTGTGTGTAAATGAAGTAAGGGCATGAACAGTGTAGCTCAGAGCCTTGTCTCATAGTATTTATCACTGAAATAGTCTCTGCAGCGTTGAATGGACCACTTGCTGCATGCAGTCAGCAGCCTGAAGGCTCCTTAGAGCATGAACAGTTTGTATTGCAGGCCCATGTTGATCTTGTTCTCATGCCAAATCAGCAGCTTATTTTTAGGATCCTAGAATTCTAGAATGGCCTAGGCTGGAAGGGACCTTAGAGATCATTTAATCCAACCTCCCCGTCATGGAGGATCATGTTAAAATGCTAAGCTTTGTACAACCACATTAAACTCACTGGTGATGTGTGAAGGGCAGACGTACTGGTGACAGTCACTGTTTCAGTGTGTAGGACAGTAAGCAGTAGAGGCATTGCCAGCTATGTAAACCTTTCAACAAAATGTTGTCAGTCACATTCAAAGTTATTGAATGTGAAAAGAAACCTAATCAAATACTTTGGACTACAAATGGACTTTATAGTTTCCACACTGAACATACTTCCCCGCACTAAGAATAAAAAGCATTTGTGAGAGAAATTCTGTTAGGTCGTACTTTGGCAAATTGATGCTATTTATTCTGCTTCAGAAACTTTTTCGGGGGAGGGAAAAAAAGATAAATTATATATGATTTTCTAAATATATGCACGTAAACACAAATATACATATGTAAAAACGTATGGTCTTAGATTTTGATGTTTCTGAAGTTTTTTCAAGTTCAGGGTATACAGAAGGAGTCTTTTAAACATAGTTTTTTGCATAGTCAAAAACTAATTTGCCACAGACAGTGATATGTGTGCGTTTTTAAGACTTGATTACACCACATGTCACAACGGAGTGGGTGCATGCAGGAGAGGAGGGATACCCATGTGTAACACTGAGCAGAGGATGGCAGTGCTGCCAGCTTGGGGAATTCCTTGTGAGCAATGAGGACTTGCAGCAAAAGATCCATTTAGTCCAGGGCAGTGTATTCCCTCAAAGAAAAGGGACCAAAAAAAAAAAAAGGAAAAAAAAAAAGAATTAAGGGATGTTTTCACAAACATAGGGAAACTTTACTTATGCTTATTAGGAAAAGTAAAATAGTTGGAAGGTAAAGTACTGTGACCCACTGCAAAAGTGTGGAAACCCAAGAGAGTAGATTTGCCATCTAGTTTTTGGGGTCTTGTTTGCTCTTGAGTAAAAGTTGTATAAGAACAAACACATAAAGTATGTGCTGTGGAGAATGGCATGCAGCTAAATGTTTTCCAGTGCTTGGAGTACCAGAGTTTCGGAGATACAGTTAGGTTGATACATCCAACATCACTGGCGTTAGAGAGAGTGTTTGTCCCTTGAGCCCAATCCAGTACCTTTTCCCAGGGAAAGGGCTCTACTGCTGTTACATGAGTATTCTAAATGATAGAACTGGGGGACAACAGGAGATGAATAGAGGCTCTGAGCAGCTTTGGAAATAACTGCTAGATATAAAGGGTGTTGGGGTTTTGTTGAACCTAAACAAGTGTGTGAGAAGCCAGGGTGGTGTGGTGACAGGGAGGAGGTGTGATGGTTGGGGATCTGGCATGCAGGGAGGTGGTGCAAAGCTTCTGAGAACAGAGGAGTATGTGAGGAAGTTTGTGTCTGGGGCAGCTGTTTGAACAGTCAGTTGCCAACCCAGGCTGTGAAGATGCCAAGTGTTTGTGGGATCCAGATCTCAATAAAGAGCATGAGGAGCTGAAGGCATTTGTTAACAAAGACACAGTTATGACACGTGATGACGGAAAACACAAAATGTATCCTAGCCGGAGGTGCTGGGCAGTTCTTTGTGACCAAACCGTCAAAATTGGAGCCTGGTGGTTTAGGGTGTAACAGAAACAAAGTGCTGGTGTATTCAGACAGAAAAACAGCTTTAATCTGTAGATGTGAAAAGTTTCATGCCTATTCATGAACCAATGTTATCTGAAGCTTGGTGTAACTCATTCTTTGTGCTCACTCAAATGAACTGGAAAATACTACTTAAATTGACAAATACATGGTATGCAGGTTGAATATAAACAGAGATTGAGTGTTGCAAATATGCTCTCTAGACCATTTAACATGTGTGTTCTCAAGCAAAATCTAGATGTAAATTACATGCCTACCTGTTGGCTCTCAGACAAAAAAAAGCCTGTCTACCCTGGGGAGGGGGGCCGTGGTGTAGATGGTAAGCTGGCCTGTAGCTCTGGAGCAGGTCTGTCAGGAGACAAATAAAGCTGCCAGTGGCAAGATGCATTGGTAGCCCTTTGCTTGCCCACTACACTTCAAATGGAGGTGTCTTTGGACTTGGGGTTTCTTTCAAAGCCTTTGCAATGATGAACCCCATAGTGTTACAGAAGAATACTCAAAGAGTGAGGAAAGTCACTTAGGGACTGACAAACCTAAGGAGGGCTGGAGACAGTTTATATTGATTTAAAATGAACAAATAACTTATTGCACAAACAGAAAACACAAGTGAGTTTCTATACTTGATCCGTGTCCAACTGATGACAGTGATGGTCCATTGTGTATTGACAGTCATGCATAATCTTAAATGTTTATGTAGGGTCATAGTTAACGTGATCCAGCTTTCTCCTGATAGAACTTGTTTGATATTTTTATTCCTGCTCTTTACTGGAGTGGCAGACCTACTCCTGCAGTGGACCCCTGCTTTAGAGGCACTGCTCCTCTTGCTTTGCTGAAGCACCCATGTGCCTGCAGAAGCTGGCTGCTGGGTTTTGGAGCTGTAACTGGGCAATATCTATGCCTAGGAAAAAGACACCTTTAAAGGCATTTGAATTTGCATGAGGAACTGCAAAACTAGTGATATGCATCTTCTTAAGCATAGCAAGCGAAGATGCAGCTATTACATTGTAGCCTGTTTAAAGTTGTTAGGGTTTTTACTTTTCAACAGTCACGGTCCCCATTCAACAACGCAGAAGTTTTAAATGTGACTCATTTTAATGTGAATGCTGAAGAACAGAGTAGGCACCGTGGGGGTTAAGACACTATCTGGAAAAGATAGGAATGGTAACAGGTAGCAGCTAAATGTGAAATGACTGGTTTTGGCCTAAAATGGTTTGGAAGGGGTGACTCTAAAAACCGGGTGGAAAGGCTCCCTGCTAAATAGTTGCAGTAACAAGACAATCCTGAGCATGGCCATGGGCAAGACCTGCACCGATAACCCTATCAGTTTATGGGTTTCTATGTCATTCTGTCCCTGATTAATAAATCCCTTGATATGCCAGAGCTATTTATCACTGATACACCTGATAATATTCTTAGCGTTGCTTCTCAAAATTATTTATCGGAGAACAAAACCGAAATCCAGTTTCTCTTTTCACTTCAGCACATTCAGAACTAAAAGGTGTCTGCAGTGTATCACAAGTCTTCAGTTACTCAAACCCATTTTCCCTATGTTTATTTTATTCCTTATTTTTTCATTTAAATCAGTACAGCTCTTCCAAGAAGAGATGTATTGATGCATTATTTTGTAAAAAGACTGAAACTTGTCTATCTCCTTCAAGGAGATACTAGACTACAAATGGATTACACAGCATTACTTCAGTCATTACCAACTGCAGCCTCACAAAAGAGGAACAATAAAATCTCAGATTCCCTGTGTGGATTTGAACTGTGCAATCACAGAAGTTTCTTAATGGTGGAGTTGCATAAAAGATCAAAAAAAAAACCAAACCAAAAAAAGACCAGCAAACATGAGGTTGCTTGAAAACAGTGTGATCTACAATGGTTTTGCTGACATGATACATATTCACATTCATAGTTACAGGGCTCCACGCCTTCCCCCCTTTTTTTTTGTTCAAGTATTTAATGTTCTTTTAAAACCTAAGCTGGATAGAAATCTGCACCTGAGTTTCTAGGTTTAAAAATAAAACCACAACCCCATGATTTCAATACTTTTGCAGAAGGCTTCATTCATATATGAAAGCTGCTAAACAAAAAAAAAAAAAAAGAAAAAAAGCCCCATGCTTTCTATTCCAAAATAAATGATTCTTCACCTTTAAATACAGAGCTCCTCAGCTTTAGTTATCTGTAGTATGAGCGTTATCCAGGCGAGCTCATTGCACTAGAATATTTATAATGAAGAGCAGGAAAAGTGAAAGGTATTGGACGTAGAGAAAAATTTCCTTCCTCGGTGCTGGGAGGACTCTGTCTGCTTCTGTTTATTAGTGAAGGCAGCAATACTTTGCAATAAGTGACACTGTGGCAGGTTGATGGTTGGATTTGTTTGACATCTTAAGGCTGACCCTCTAAAACCAGCATTTGTGTGTGTAATGATCCCAGTGCAGAAGCCAATCACCTTTTGAATAGATTTTCCTTCCAAGGCAGCTCAGACCAGAAAAAAAAAACCACCAAAACCACCTTATGAGTGAACAATGTTACTGCATCAAGGCCCTTGCTCGCATGTCCAAACATTGCACCTTTGAAAATTAATTCTGCCCCAATGCTGCTGATATGCAGCCTTTCATTTGGAGCTGATTGTCATCCTAATGGGCACAGAGGAGGAACAACAGCAAACAGTGACACAGATATATTTTCAAAACTGAACCAGAAAATAAGATGAATGTGCTCATCCTGAACAACTCCATATATATGTAATAACGTGGTCCTACCTTGCGGAGGGTTTGTTTATTTTTTTTGCATTAAAAAAAGGCTGATGAATGAAGTAAACTCTGAAAAATAGTGGTCAGCTGAAGCTCAAAGCTCGGAAGACAATTCCTGGGACTGGATGGTTGTTATTGTTAATTCTGTTAATCCACTCTGTAAATTCTTCTGTCCTTCATTTTCCAGTTCTTTGGTTGCTGGATATCTGTTGAACAGAGTAAAATCCAGTCCCTGATTGCAGATAATGATGATAATAAAAATAATAATAGTTAGAAGACTTAGAAGCAGTACTGTAGTCCTGCAGTAGTGGTACCAGTGGGCCAGGTACCCCAGGTTTCCCCACAGGTCACAAACTGCCTGTGGCAATGGTCACTTTTTGGACATGTGCTTTTATAGTGGTCAGTAACGAAGGCTTCCTAATGCTGCTATAGAAAAAGCACCAGCAGTACAAATAATAGCAATAATAATGAATTCAGTGAAAACTAAAGTGACCATCTTCCAACCCAGTTATCCTTGGCATTAAAGCCACTAATCCCTATCAGCCTGCCTTTATTTTGTGGTCAGTTACCAATAACAATATTAAGTGAACGTAAGATGCTATTAAGCTCATTACGCAAATGATAAAATGTCCTATCTTCTCGCATTATTTGTGAGAAGGCACTTGGTAGGGTGCTTTGGGACTGCTTTTTTTTTTTTTTGGTCATCACAGCAAGGGAGCTTAATTTCAGGCATGACTTTATTACTGATGGTGAAGTGCTGTAGGACTGGGTGCTTTTCTCTCTCTGAACAGCTATGGTGGAGCCTCTTGGGGAAGGATGATGTGAGGCCACAGTGGACTTTGTCAGCCCTTATGCTGACTCCCTCTACTAGCACTTGCAGAAGCTGATTGAGTGATGAAAAACATGAAGTTAATGGGTTAGAACTATTTCTCTGCATCCCCACTCATCCCACAGGCCAGGCAATTGAGGCATATGGACCAGGCAGGAACAACACCCTGGTCCAGCTGTGCAGGAGCATCAGTGGGACAAGGACCAGACCTTCAGGACTGAAGTAGCTTTGAAGGCCATGATATTCATCAAGATCCAACAGCAAATATGGGTACTGGACGACAACCGCTCAACGATGCCCACTTCACATAGCTGTGAACGTGACCAGACTTCTCCCTCCCACACAGCGCTTAGCAAAACCCACTCCTGATATCAATAATGTGACTGACAAGACATTCTTGAATTAATTTCCTTCATTCAATAGCCTCTTGAGGCTTTCACATACCTGAGGGGCCTTTGCCCCATTAAATTACACTCATAACATTCCTTATTCCCCATCTCAAGACCTATAAAAATTATATTTTTTCATTCCTTCTATGGGGCTGCTTCTGTCTCATAATAAAACATGTTCTTCCCTACAGTGTAGAAATCCTCCCAGTAATTCTAGACACTTGGCATTAAAAACAAAAGCTAGGGTAAATATGCAGTGATACTGTAAAGCAGAGGGCTAAGAACCAGCCTGCCAAAGCTGCAGAGAAGGACAACGTAGGAGCTAATGTTCTCCTTATCTGGAAATGTCAGCACTTGATAGGAATCATTTGAGGCACTTGAGGCTGGTTCCATTTTACAGAAACTCAAATTAGCAACCCACAGAGCACAATGCCGAAGCAAATGGCTGCTTTCCTTCCAAGCTCTCCAATCTAATTTGTGAAGAAGATGCTTTGCTCCCTCAGGAGGTCAGACAGCATATTTTCCAAGGAAACTCTAGAAATATGGGAAAAAGAAGTCTGAGAAATCTTTTCATAGTGCCAGTACTTTAACTGCATTCTCACTAATATAGGCTATTGGTTCTCCTCCAGAGAAGAAAGCCTTTAATCTAAAGATCAGCCCCTCAAAGGCCGAAGATTTTTCTGTGGTACAAGAGAACAAAGTTTGAGTGAATTCCAAATTAAATTTTAAATAATCTACTTTGAATGTATCATTAAACTAGAATTGCCTAGATATGATTAATAAATAGCGATATTTAACAAAATGGAGGAATTTGCCAGAAGAAACATTAACTAACTATACTCTTTTCTTTTCCTCACAATTTCTTGGCTCGCAACACTTATTGGTGTCTGTACTACCTCCAACACTTTGCATTTAAGATTTTAATATTCTCCTTAAGAAGAATTAATGCAATACTTTACCTTATGTCTATTTTACTGCTAACCATCAGGTTTGGGGGAAGAAAATAAATTAAGAAACCTTTCACATACTGTTAATGGTATAATCCATCATTCCACTCATACATTGTTTATGTGATTGTTATCATGCATGCTGATCCAGGACACTGATCCATCATTTCCCATGTTCCAGGCTGGCAAGTGGCTCTGTTAACTCTTTCCTTATACGTGCTGGGAATGTGCCACCAGGCCAAACTCCTTGGCATTCACTGAAGAATTCGGACCACGTTTTAAAAAAAACAAACAACCCCACGTGTCTTAATGTATGGACTGCCTGAAGAAATCTTGCATGAGAACATGAGAAGCAATTCTATCTTAAATGATGCAAACCCCCCCCAAACACTGAACTCTGTAAAGTGCACAGAAAATATGCTCAGAATATCCTGAGACTTCAGCTGATGGTGAGTTAACTGGGAATAATGGTTAAATTTCAGGAGATGTGACATATAATTCGATTTGTTTATGCCTCACATGTGGCACTTAAAACTTTTAATCATGACCTGGAAACCACGTAGATGTTTTTAGACTGAACTTGCCCCTTTTATATGCAGAAGGTTAGATTCTCAGCTGCCACAAGTTTATACGTACAGCTAAGTTCAGCTCTAAAGAGTTATCACTGCAGCTGCCGTTGGTTTATTTGGGGGTGTCACTGGTTTCTTTTCCCTGCCAGGGACCTTCTCCCACAGAGGGATGAGACCAGTTTCTTTCCACAGCTTCCACACGAAAAATAGCAGTGGAGGCCCTGCCTTGAAGTCATGCTACTGTCTTCATTTGGAGGAATACTCCCTGGTGCTCCTTGCCCACTGGCTTCAACCCGCTGCTGCTTTTGGAAGGGGGTTTGGTTTTTTTTTTTGAGATGTGCTGTAGAAATTCAGTTTTCACATGGCTTTAGTAGAATATCACTGCCCCTCATCTCTTCAGAGGGAGAGATGAGCACTCATTATCACATCACGTCCTGGTGTGGCCCGGCTTGATGAGTGCCTTTCCCCAACCCGTGGGGCCAGTAACACTGGGATGCGACAGGGTTGGGAACCAGGCTCGGATAAAATATATAACCATAAAGAGGCAATGCTATGGCAGAGGAAAATGATTTTGGGAGAGGGTTTCCCCCAGCTAGGTTGTTAGTTTTCACAGAGCTCCCATTGGAGATCACAGGTGCCTGGAGATAATCTGGATAATTTTAATTAAAACATATGCATATTCTGTAAAGTCATTTTTTTTTCCCCAAAAAAATCAGTTCAGGGGAACTCCATGACCATCAAGGACAGTTACTCTCCTCATAGGGAAGGCCTTGCTTTTGTATGTATCTAATAGGAGCTTGGTTTTGCAGATAAATCCAATTTGATTAATTTCTTTCATTTGTGGAAAAGATAATTTCTAAGTCACCCTTATCTTGGTCATTCATCAGATCTCAGCATCCTCAGTTTCTCATACTGTTGCTCTTATGGAAATGCTGCCTAGAAAATGTTAGACAAAATTAGTTAATCTTACCTAAATGCGTTTGCCATAGGACTTTATTCTGAAGCAATTCCTAAGTTTTATCATGTAAATGACCAGGGTTTGCATCTCGCTTTGCTAACCAGCATGGTTATAAAAATAAGAGGTAGTAATGACCTCCTAAAGCAAATCAGCAATGCAAAGTAACGAGTGGTATCATGAAGCAGAATAGTTCTGTTTTCTGTTGGAGAGGAGGAGAACTTTATGGAGAGCAACAATCTGAGGCAGCCCTGGGGTGCTGGCAGAGCCCTGTGTCACAGCAGCAGTCCTGGGGTCAGCAGAAGCGACTCATGGCTCTCAGCCACCACCACATTTGGTGGTGAAGGGTTGGTGTCAGAAGAAGTTCACTGGGCTTCCTGCCAGATTAAAGGCTGCTGAACCCTGTCAGTAATGTCCCCAGTGTTTGAAGAGGAGGGGAAGAGTCATCAAAGGGGAATATTAAAGACTTACCAGGATGAAAATATGCTGAGTTCTTGGGTCTTGGTGTATCTATGGGAATATTTTGTGATCAAAGCCCTGTATCTTTTACCTCTCTTCTCTGTTGTACTGGTAAGAAATGTCTTGGTGCACACGTGAGAGCTGAAAGCCAGCACTGCAGGAGATTTTGAAGGAGGCATCCCTAAAAGTGCTGAGCAAGTCCATCTGTTAGTGGGGGGAATCCCAGTCCCTGGTGCTAGCTTTCGTTGACCTACCCCTTTGTATTGTGAGAGAAGGTGAAGAAGGCATTTGACTACGAGACTGTTCTCACTGTAGGAATGGGTGTGTGAGAACATACCCATGGCCATGATGCATCCCAGCGAGACATCCTTCCCACTGTCTGCACTTCAGATGTGAAATAATTGCCTGGTTCTACTGTTGGCTTTTTCAGCAAGAAGTGCTGAACAAAATGAGCACAACAGGAATAGATGCTTGTTTCCTTTTAGCAAAACTGATAACCTAAAGGCTTCTATTTCCAAAGGACAGCATTGGAAATTACTCTCTAAACTTTGAGACTTCGTGTGTTGCCACTCTCTATTCAGTAGACTTGAGAATTTGTTACTCTGCATTAGCCTAAATCCCTATTCTACTTCTTCAGAATAAATTTGTCACTGACAACCACAAAAAGATAGGCAGCACTGACCTCTGCCTGCTTTTGAATAGGGCTGCTCAGACTTTTCACAAGGCATTTAAGTCAGAAAGGTTATTCCTGAACCACTTACATTTGTCTCAGGAAGGCTACAAGAGGCTTCATGATGCTTCACCTGAAAGGCTTTGCATATAGTAGTTGGAACATATAGGTCAGACAACAAAAATGTCAGTCTTGGCTAACCAGTCTCACTTGACCAAACCTGGTGACCTTTCAGCTGACACTTTTCAGCAAAAAGGATAGCAATCTGTTGGGCAACTGTTGTATGCAACCACAAAGCAAAATCCTCAGATCACTGCTCTCCTCCTGATCTGCCCTGGTCAGGCAATTCAACACCTGCCATCTATATCTAATATTTATGTTATTTTGGTTACTCCTTGAGAACTGCAATGGAGTTGATGTAGAAATTAATTTTCTACTAATTTTACTGTCACTTTTTGAGTCTGACATTTGAAAATAGAATATCATCGGCATAGAAACTAGATCAGATGATAATTCAGACTGTGATGAGAAGAAAGTGCTACATATCTGCTAGGACTGACTTAGATTTAATCGCAGATAGGTTTGCTTTCTTTGTGTTTTGTGTGACTATTTAGATGATTCACAGAGAAATAAACAAAGGACTAGAAATCCTGAATTACCCAGCACTTATATCAACACGCTTACATATTGTTCTGCACTCATCATTCAACTATTAAATATCCCATCATCCACTGAGAGAGAAAAACAATAGCTCGTGCTTAATGATACATTGTAAACTGCAGAATAATGAATTATTGCCATGAGCAGTTTGTTAGCCACAGATTCTGTGCTTCTCAGTTTGTAAATGTCTTGTAATAATACAAATAACTTCACAGGCTTTGGAAAGGATTTGCCAAACATGAGAGGCCATTGCTGGCTCAAAAGAAACTTCTTTGACTGACTCAGAAGCAAACGCTGAAAGATGTCTGCTTGTCAGTCTTACTTGGGTGAATTTGATTTTTTGAGAAGGCACCTGTGGGCAAGTCAGAAGAGTAGGGTGCTTAGATCTGGATCACAAGAATACAATTTTCTTCACATGACCAGGCTATTGTGTCAGCCCTTGGTCTCTCAAGTGCATATGAGATGAGGTCCCCTCAGCAGTGATTGCCACAGATTTGGTACTCTGCACTGATTCATGATTACCTGAAATCAAATCAACAATTTTTCTGGGACAGTCTCAAGTACCTGTTGAAGAGCAGCACTTTCCTGTCTCAGTCCTATACATACTAGCCAGAGATTAAAAACTCTGCATTTCTTTTCAACCTGAGCCACCTTGTGGGCCCTCTTCCTATAGCAAAAGTATTACTTTTAAGAGAAAAACATGCCATTTACACACAGTGTACATTTCAGAAAACGGGAATGGAAACTTACGGAGACAGCAGCATTATGTGACTTGACCCATCACTGCTTGATCATCAGACTCTTGAACAACCTCTCTGAAATTACTTAACTTGTTCTGACCTATTTCCTAGAAGACTAACAGCCTCCACACAAAAAAAAATCTAAACTGAGCAGCTGAACAGTCCCAGCAGACATGGAAAGGGATGACACAGTTGTGGGAACAGAATTGCTTCCTTGCTTATTCCAGATAGTCAGGATTCTAAAATATATTCAGTGAAGTTCACCAACAGATTTTCTTGACACTGCTCTCACAGCAGAAGGAAATCTGGGAAGTCACTAAGTGAGGTTTAGCATTATCTTTCAGCCACTGACAGAGAAACCTTTCTATCTGTGCAGTTGAGAATCACCTATTAGGGTGCTTTCCTCCTTCTTATTATAAAAAATATCTTGAATGGTGCCCCAAGGGGCCATAAGTTCAGGGAACCAAAAGCCAGTGAAAATGCTGTGGTTCCCTGTGAAATGGTTTTTGTTGAATGAGAATGGTTTGGGTTGGAATGGACTTTTAAAGATCACCTAGTCCAACTCACTCGCTATGAACAGAGACATCTATCACTAGATCAGGTTGCTCAAAGACCTTTCCAGCCTGACCTTGAACACTTCCAGTGATGGGACTTCCACGATTTCTTTTGCAAGGAATTAAGTGAAAGGAAGAGTTTAACAGAATTACTATTCCCTTCACAGCCAGCCAGCTGAGGCTTTGTTATATTTTTTCACAAGCAGAAGGCATTCAGATGTTTCTAGGCTCCATCCTTACATTTTTTAATCACACATGACAAAACTAGGATGAACAAAGTGCTAGCCTCCAGAAGCCAACACAAGCCCTCTCCGATCTGCCAACACCACATGTCTGGCTCCTCTGAAAATGAAAAAGGAGGAAAGAAGACATTTCTTGATGATGATATCCCACAGGTAAATAGTGCTGCACTGTTGTTCCTGGGGCCGCTTCCCAGAGACAGAAGCCTGACAGCAGCCACGATGCTCCAGAGGTGAGGGAGAGGCTCTGAGCTCACTAATGTGAGTAGGAAGCATTTTCACAAAGGTGAGGCCACAAAAAAATATCCCTGCTATGCTGTGTCTGAAACGTGCCAAACTGCAGCCTTGTCAGGCAGTGAGGGGTGAGATCTCCGAAGGTTCTTTTATTAAATTTTTGGATGGCTATTGAGCCAGCAGCTGTGGAGCCATGAGCAATGCAGCGCTGAGGGTGGCAGTAGCATGCCTGCCCAGCCATCACCACCTCCAGACACCCATTCAGTATTTTTGTGATGAGAAAGAGTAAAGTGCTCGCTCTAACTCCATGCCAAGGAATGCCTGGCTTGCTGCATGTCCAGCAATTGGCAAGCCTCCAGCCTTGCTTAGGGAATTTATCAACATTAAAACAAACAACTGTCATATTTTCTGTTTATTTCTCATTTCTCAGGGTTGCTGAACAGATTTCTCAACTCCACCAGCTCTGCAAGAGAGTTAAAGATTTGGTGCGACTGGCCTTCTCCTCCTTTCCTTCCTATCCCACATTTTTCCTCCCCAGTCCAGAAGTGCCTGAGCAGATGTAACACAACCCCCTCCGAGGGCACTGCCCACCAGGGCTTGGAGAAAACCAGGTGCAGGTTAGATGCCAGTTCCTAGCCTCAAAACCTATTTATGTGGATGTACACCATCACATAAAGGGTTCTTAGGAAAAATATTTTTTTTTCCCAATTAAAGTTTTTTAAAAACCTGTTTTATCAGCTCTGGGCTGTGCTTTGAGTTTCTGAGTTGCTCCCTTGGCATCTGCTGGTAGTGCTAAGCCCAGAAATATGAAAGCAACTACTTTAGCTGTTGCATTACCAATGAAATGACTAGTTCTGTGATGGCTGCACAAGGCACACAGAAATACATGTGTCATTTTAAAAGGCTTCTTCATGAGGCCAAAGCTTTGCTTTATATTATATTGAAGTAAATCGAAACCAGCATCTTTGCCTGCCCATAGCTAAGAGCAGGCTTTGTTCCATACCCCGAAAAGATTTGGATTTCAAATTAATTTGCGCCTTTATTAAAAAAAAACACAAAAAAAAAACTCACAAGTATTCCAGGCCAAACTTGAGACGATTGCCCTGTGAGACAATAGGCTGTAAGTGTTCTAGCCTAGCAGTATCACTAAATTATTACGTTTCTGAACAATATTGTATTGTGGAAACACAAAACACTAGCTCTGGCCTTCTGTTAACAATCAGCCAGCAGTGCAGGAACGAAGTTATTTAACTCTCACTTTCAGAAGCACACAGATCAGTTTCACTGGGTACGGAGCAGAACTGGACAGCCAGGCATTGATGTTTCATTAATTATAATTCCCATCGGTTTATAAATGACCTAAGTGATGTGCAAGTAACAGCATATGATGATTGCAAGCATTTTGATTTCCCAAAACCTGAAAGAGGCATCTTGGAATGAAAAGGCAAGTTGGGCAGAGCCGCCGCTTGGTATTTTTCAAAGCAGCGCTTGACTCCCAGCTGATGTCGCTAGCTAACAGAAACCAGGCTCTATGCAGTTATATCATATAGTCTGTGCTCCTAAGGCTTGGACCTCAGCCTTTTAAATGAATTCCATAAAGTTCTGCTGTATCAAGCTGGTATTTTTCTTCTTGTTGAGACGTGCCGGGCAGCAGCCAAGCGCACCGACCCTGCGCCAGCGGC
>NW_009718679.1:0-40767 GCF_000703405.1 Apaloderma vittatum | reverse complement strand
CCACCGGGAGGGTGGGATGTGGAGGACGCCGGGGGGTGACCGAGGCTGTTAGTCACCTATTACTTTTGTCAGCTTATCGTTCCTTCAGTGGTTTTAACTTGCCCTTCTGCCCCGTTGTGCTTGCTGTCTGCCAGCCCTCCCCCGGGAGTGGTGGGGGGCGGGTGGGCTCAGAATATGCCCCTGCCCACCCAGCCCCGCTTCTGCACAGGGCTTGGTTTTCCCCTTCATCCCAATGCTGAATGGGCATGCCTGGGTGGCTTTTTTTTTTCCTCCACTTCTTTCCTCCGCTCTCTCCCCATAATCTTGAAAAGCTGTGACAGATGGGACGTTATTTCCCATTCATCCCTATTGTTAATACATCCCCAGCTCATGGGGATGTATCAATCACGTGCTGTCCTCACTGTCCCCCCCTCCCCGCTCCATCCCTCTACAGGTTGTTCGTCCTGCAGAAGAGGACAGGGCTTTAACGTGAACGGATTTTAATTCCTTAAGAGTGTCAAGGCAAAGCCCCCGGGCTGGGAGGGGAACTGGAGCAGACGCATCCACGATGCTCTTGGCAACTGGTTGAAACTGGGGCAGCTCTTTAATGCTTTTCCAGCCCGGCACTGACAGAGCGGTTGCACGTTAAGATCTGTTGCTGCGTTGACTTGGGCAAAGCAAAACTTGTCAAGGATGACCCTGATTATATTGAAAAAAATATATATAATGATCAAAACACAAATGCAACAGTGGCTTTCTTCTCTGCCCAGTTAGGAGAGCACGCTTGTCTCAGGCTCTGAGCTGCTGAGTCTGAAAAATTCGTTTGGAACTGAGTTTGGTCCCTACCTGATGATGAGTGTCGTTTATTTTAGGTGTTTTCTTGCCTGGGACAAATATTTCATAAAACAGGCAGGGCCGCTGGGGAGACAGTTGGTTTCCAGCAGGTTTCCCCTCTGTTTTTTCCCCTGTTTCCCTTGAAAACTGATTTTTATCAAAAGCTGGAGCACCAGAGAGTGTTTTTTGTGCCCTCTTTACCGATCTGAGGTAGAAAGTGGCTTTATTATTGTATGATATTACAAAGCTTGACTAGAAAAAATTTTTCATTTTTTAGTGCAATGAGTGGCAAACCCATCTCTTATATACCATTGCAAGGCTTATATTTAAGACACTTCAATGAAATTGAGTTTCTCGTTCCCAAATGCTTGTGGGAAGTGAAGCCTCTCTGGAGCAGGAGGCCAAGGGACCGTGGGGAGAGTGGGTGGACCATGACACTGCAGCCTGATGGGCAGGGGTGGGATGGGCGATGCATGAAATATAGCAGAGCTCTTGTGGATTATTTCCTGAACCCAGTTACAGCCTCACTTGCTCAGAGAGCTGGCTCCTTCATCCTGGGTGTGATGCTGGCCAGCACCTGGAACTCAAAACCCAGCTCTGGGATGGAGGAGATATTTCCTCAAGGAGTAGCTGCTAACAAACAGGACTGATTTTGTTTGAATTTATAAGGGGAAAAAAAGAAGGTGAACCTATGTTTATCTGGTTTCTTTAGCACTTGAAGCTGATGCTTGGTTGCCACCACGTGTTTTGTCCTGGACGGGGCACCAAGGTGGCTGGTGGGCACGTGCAGGTGGGAAAGAGCAGGAGAGTGATACAGAAAGATGCAGCAATCGTAGGTATCTGAGGGCAGCTCGCTACGACAGGGCTAATTGCATCACACAATTAAGTATTTTTCCACAAACTGTGTGCCTGTCGTTACTGTTTATTATAATTTTTTTTTTTTTAAATTCCTGACAGCCTGCTGCAAAACAGGTTTGGTGAAACATGGCTGCTACCTCTCCATCACAAGGTCCTGTGCTGGGGGTTGTGTGCATGCACTGAAATCAGTCCCCTGTCTCCCAGGTTTCGAGAGGAGCAAGGAGAATGAAAATAAGAATGTTTTCTGCTCCAAAGTCCTACCAGGAGTGGTCCTGGAGGAGGATGGCCTGGACATCTGCTCTGTCCCATGAGGACTGCATGTGGTCCGTGCCCCAGCCCTGGGAATAGCACATCCATCCATCATGGCCTTGCATATACATCTGTCACTCCATGTGTGATGACCACACGTGGTCTGGCACTGCTTCCAGAGGTGTAAGAAATACACAATAAAAAATACAATTACAAGAGCTATAAAAAACACACCCAGTAGGAGTAATAATGTTATTTGAAATGATGAGTGGTGATAATGAATGGCTGGGAGAACTGCCAGGTGGTGGGGCTGAAGCCTTGAGCACCATTTGAGTACCGTCAGATGCTCTGCGTAAGCTCAGATGGACGTTGGAAGTGGGAATAAGCTGTAGTGTCTGAGAAGTGGGGTTATGTGACACCTTACTCTAGTCCTTCACTTCGGGTGCTCCGGGAGGTGGGCAGGTGGCACAGAGGGGTGAGGCGGCATCTTGAGGGACCAGAGGTGCCCTAGCAGCATCTCCCTTGGCAGAGGTGTTGGGAGACGATGGCTCTGGTGCAATTCAAGGCAGAGGCTTTTCTACAGTTGCTGCTAACACTGTGGTGAGGGGACCGTGTCTGGCCAGTGGGCTGGTTTCGCTTGCGTGAGCTGCTTCAAAGTGCCTCATGTCCCTGGGGCTGCTGGGCTTTGGTGATGGGGTGAGCCAAGCCAAATGAACACCAGGAGAGCAGCTTCTCTGTGGTCCAGCCTGTGGCATCCTGTGGGTGCAGATGGTTCCCAGGCTCAGGGAGGAGGATGGTTACGGTGATGCTTTGGCTCACAGCCGAGCGGTGGCATGTTGGGATAAGGCAGATGAAGATGGCACCTGTTCTGTTTGGGGGCTGGAAGGTGGTAGAAGTAAATGGGCCGCGTTTCTGGCCTTCTCTGCTGGTGGAGAGAGGCCAGTCCTGAGCTTTTGGAGCTGAGAAGAGCTTTTCCCTGGAAAACTTCCAGGTGCTGATGGTTTGAGACTCACTGACGCTCAGGCTGGGATTTGCTCAATCAAACCAACCTTGCCAGCGGTCGGCTCGGAAGTTGGACTCATGCCTTGGAGTGGTTCCCCTGGGAGCTGAGCACCTCCCAGGACTGGACCTGAGCGTCCTAAAATAGCCCTTCTGGGAAATGTTGATGGGCTTTAAAAATGAAATGTGTCCTGTTTTCTGGAGTGGGCCCTGCAGAGTTATTTGTACTGAGAGTGGCGATGCGGTGGCAGCCACGAGTGTGTGACCAGGACAGGCAGGAGAAGGATTTAGGCTGCTGGTGAGTAGTGCAGGATCATCATTGCCCTGGGCCAGGTCCTCCTGACTGCTTCCTTCCTGGCGTGGGGTGGGAATGGCTTGGGGATAGGATGGTGTTGGATGGGCTAGGATGAGTCTTGCTCTTTGCATCACTCACAAGGATCTTACAGCTGCATGATCACCCTTGAAATCCTTGGTGGTTGCTGGGGGCAGGAGAAGATTAGGGCTGCTGGAGGAGAGAGGTTTGGTAAGGCTGCAGGAGACCGACATTTTCTCCAGCTCTGGCTTCCCCACTTCTTTGCAATGACCCAATTTCTATCCATGGACAGAGCCATCCCTGCAGAGACACGGGGCACTGAGGAGTAGGTCACGAACCAGGCAGGATTCTTGGCTGTGATGGGGAGATGACTGTTCAGCGAGGGCTGCCATACATGGGATCCCTGGAGGAGGATCCAGCAGGGGCTGGTCTGGGGAAGCCATCTGTTAAACCCACGCAAGGTTTTATTGAGCGCACCTCTGTGGTTGGATGTGAGCGTAAGGTTTGTTGTCCATTGCTGATCACACCGCTGACCATACTTTTTTTTGAGCGGCACCATGAGATTTGAGGCTCCTTGGTGGTTTCAGGTGTTTTGCTTGACCATGGTCCTTCTTGTGAGACGAGGTGTGGATTTTGTCTTGCCCTCGCAGCCCACATCTCAAGGAACATCCTTTTCCCGCCATCCCTTTCTTATTTGGAGCCTGCATTTTGTCTGCTGTGGAGGGGGCAGAAACCCCAGACTGCTCCACACATTCACCAGCGTCCTTACATTCGTGTTGCTCATGGTATGCCCTGAACTCGTGTTTCACAAGGCAGATGGTTGTCCATCACAAGGGTGTGGTTGTCCTGTGCTGTTAAGCTGAGAGCAAGCAGAGTGTGCTGCCACTGTAGAGGCAGAAGGATCGTGTCTGGAGCACACCAGCCGTGAGTGCTGTGGTGCAGAGCTCTCCCCAGCACTGACTGCTTTGGGTCTTCTTGAAAGTCAGACTTCCCCTTGGTTCTTGCTGTGCCCCATGTTTCCTCCCTGTCCCCAGCGGCTGGCCCCAAATTACCTAAGAAACTCTTTATCTGCCAGAATTGTTTGCAAGGGCTTGGGTTGTGTCTGTGCAGCGAGTGCAGGGACCCGCCTCACTGCTTGGGCCAAAGCTTGAAGGTGTCGTTCTCCAGTTGTTGAAGACCACTGGTGGAATCAGAGTGTTGAGTATTCGTTGATGGTTTGCAGGTGAGCAGAGCTCCTCCTGCCTCCTCCTGCAGGGCTCATCCTGCAGGATTTGGCCCATAACCCCTGGGCATTGCTGGCTGTCAGCTGGGGCTGCTGGTGGCTGGTTGCCTGTCCCAAAGTAGTGCTCAGGCTGGTGTTACCAGTCCTTCCAAGCATCCTCCTTGAGCTCATCACAAGGAAGGACAGTGCTTCGTAAACCAGCTTCCAGCTGCTGATTGGCTCTCCAAACTTGGCTCTGTGTGTGAGGTGGCTCAGTCAGAAGATTCATCCCAGATATTGGGAGAGGTGGTCTGGCTCTGCTCTGATCAGAGCGTTAGAGCTGAGTTGGGTGAGAACACTGACACTGCTTTAGTCAGAGCTGATTGACTACAAGCAGGATTATGGATGCTGATCCGGGCAGAGAGTGGACGAGTTCATGGCTTGGCTGGGTCCTGGGTATGTGTCTCTACAACTACCTGGAAGGAGGTTGTAGCGAGGCGGGGAGAACCCTAGTGGTGAGTGATAGGACCAGGGGAAATGGCCTTAAGTTGTGCCAAGGGAGGTTCAGGTTGAATACTAGTACTTAAAGGGTTGTCAGCCAATGGAACAACCTGCCCGAGGAGGTGGTTGAGTCACCATCCCTGGAGGTGTTTAAGAAACGGGTAGATGTTGTGCTGAGGGACGTAGTTTAGTGGTGTTGACAAGGCTAGGACAAAGGTTGACCTTGATCTCAAAGGTCTCTTCCAACCAAAACTGTTCTATGATTCTGTGATTCTATCAAAACTCTCCACTGCCCAAGCATGTCTTCTTGCAGCCAGGCTGAGGAGGTGTTGGGTTACCTCTTGGGAAGCCTTTGCAACGCTTCCTTTGCATCGGTGCCCCAAGGCTGCACCACGGTGAGACTGGGAGTGCAGCCGCAGTGAAGTTCTGAGTACGATCGTGTGAGGTTGGGAGAGCAGCCAGGCAAGGTTGGGTGTGTTGGCTACTGCAAGGGCAGGCCTCGGAGCGTACGTGTTTAGGTTTGCCCACAGAAAGCAGCCTCGTGTCACTTGGAAGGGGTAGACATCAGCAGGATGCACTTTCGCAGAGCCCCCCTCAAGGGATGGCAGGGTCGGCCGTGGTGGGTCTCAGATCCTGTCTCCACCCAGCCAGCCAGCTCGAGGCAGTGCGGTCAGGAGTTGTGCATGCATCCTAGCCATGTCTGTGTGACCTGACTCTGCAGAGGCTTGTTTCAGGAGGTTTCCTTGGAAACCTGGCAGCCAGCATGAGGACGGAGCGAGGACAGAGCATTTCTGAGACAGCTTCAGCCCTGGTGGCTGGTGACTGGGGCAAGACTGGGAGAGATGGCTTTTTCCTGGGGATGAGCTGCTCCAGCTCAGCAGGGCAAAGTGGGATGCTTTGGCAAGCTCTCACCAGTTGCTGTCCAGTTCCCTGGAAGCCTTTTCCCTCCTGCTGTGGCACGCCTGCAGACCCTAACCCAGGACTTTGAATTTGCAGGAGCAGAAAGATCCAGATCCGAAACATCCCTCCGCACCTGCAGTGGGAGGTAAGAAGGGGATGATCCTAAGAGCATCCTGTTCATCTCCTCCATCACTTGTGCTGAGCAGCATGAATTGTGCTGCTGGAGCATGTGATCTGCACATGGTCCACCCTTTACGTTCCCAGTAACCCCAGAAGGGAGGTGGAGCATGAACTGGGCTCCATCTCCTGCCTGCTTGTGAGTCCTGGACCTGTGGGGCAGCTTTGAGCAGTAGGGCATCACTGGGGTAATGGGATGCAGGTGGGTGAAGGAATTGAAGCAGTTGGGTGATGATGGCTCTTTGGGGGTGTTTGTGAGTGAAGCAGGATCCTCTCCTGCTTGCTCCTTGCCCACCAGCCTCTCCTGCCCGCCTCACCTGCCTTGTTTGCTGCTCTCTCCTCCAGGTGCTGGATGGCCTGTTAGCTCAGTATGGGACTGTGGAGAACGTAGAGCAAGGTAAGATGGTCCAGCATGGTCCTCGTCTGTGCAGAAGTCCCATCGCTGCTCCCAAGCTCTGCTCATGCCAGAGAAAACGCAGTGAGGTGAAACCTGGGTTTTCTAGTCGTTTGTACCAGGCTGAAATGTTTTTTCCTGTGGACACAAGCCCTACTGGCAGAGGTGGGGCCGCCTGCCTGGTGGTGCTATGGCATGAGCCACCGGTCCTTTCCCAGGGTTTCTCCTGGTTGCTGGCAAATTAAAAACCCATTTGTCCCTGCAAGCAAACACGAGCCAAGTGTTGTTTGAGGTCCACTGGTGGATCGATGATGTCTGGCTGTGCATCCTCCTTGGTGAGGGTGGCAGGATCCAGCCTTGGCACCTTCCGGTCCTTTACCAGCCCAGTCTAATCCCTGCAGTGGGGAAAGCACAGTGGCTCACCAGCACACACCCTGCGTGGTGGTCAGAGGGAGTGGTGGCGACATCTCTCTCCTCCCCTGCTCTAACACTGCTTCTCTTGCTTTTCCTCCAGTCAACACAGATACAGAAACAGCTGTTGTCAACGTAACGTATGCAACTAAAGAAGAAGCAAAAGTGTAAGTGGGTTTTGTTTCATTTTGTCCCTATTTTCACACCACCTGCACTTTTCCTGATGAAACCCAAGTATCTTCCAGGCTTTTCTCTTCTCTTCTCTTCTCTTCTCTTCTCTTCTCTTCTCTTCTCTTCTCTTCTCTTCTCTTCTCTTCTCTTCTCTTCTCTTCTCTTCTCTTCTCTTCTCTTCTCTTCTCTCCTCTCCTCTCCTCTCCTCTCCTCTCCTCTCCTCTCCTCTCCTCTCTTCTCCTTCCTCTTTCATCTTTTTTCTCTCTTTTCCCTTTTTTCTCTTTTCTCTCTAAGCCTCTTTTAGTTGTTGCTAAGCTCTTCTACTGAAAGTTTCAAGTGGGTTAAGGGCTGTCTGGGTATCTTCTCACAATGCAGTGGGCAGATGCTGGTTTTACTGTGAACTGTGTGGTCTTGCATGTCTTCTGCCAGCAGTCTTCTCTTGATCCCACTGCTGGGCAGTCTTCTGCCTTCTCCACTTGTATAGGAGATGGGCTTTCTTGTGATGCACAGGCACCACTGGACCAGCTTGTGGCCATCAGCCCTGTGATCGTTCCCTTTTCATCTGTGCCTTCTCCCCCCGTCCTCAAGAACATGGCTCCCAGATGTGCAATCTTCCAGTTCCCTTTGGACGCTGTCCTTCGTGCCAAGTCCTCTGTAGGATCACAGTGGCCTTGTCTTGAGGGAGCAAGACAAGGGGTCAGATAAGAGTTTGTCAAGGAGTTGCCTTCCCAGATTGGAAGTCTAAACTTCCCTAAACGGGGAATACGTGGGATTAGTCACCCAGCCTGAGCTGCTGAAGAGGTGGAATATGGTGAATGAAGTGGGAGAGATGCTGAAGAAATGGTACTATGATGGGAGATATAAGTATCCTCTGCCAGGCCAGTTAGCTCAGTCACTTGAGCGTGGCGCTAACAACGCTAAGGTGACGGGTTCGATTCCCGTTTGGTCCCCGTGTGTTGCCTGATCTAGTCGAGAGGTGGTGTTCCTGGCGACGGGGAGGCTGGATTAAATGATCTCTAAGGTCCCTTCCAGCGTAGGCCATTCTGTGATAGTATGATTTGGGGAAAATTCAAGCTGGACACCAAAATACACAGAGACTGTCACCTCCTACTTCCTGGAGTCAACAGAAACCGACTGGTCGACTGTAACAGTGTCCTGCTGCCATGGACAAGAGAGGGCTTTTGAGTGGATGAGTAACTGGTTAGAGGAGATGAGAGGGAGCCAGAGGGTTCATGGCTGGTTTTTGCAGGGGATAGAGCGTCAAAGGGTAAATCGCCTGCGTGTTGTGCAGAGGAGTTGTGAAGAAAGGCCACCCATCAAGAAAAAATTTAAAAGGACAGAAGAACCTGACGAGACTGTGCATCAGTGCAGTACGACTGTGTGAAGACATGCTTAAAGATTTGTCATAGCCAGCAGAGGAGAAAAACCCAACAGATTAGGGGTTATTTCTGAAATGCAAGGACTATTTCAAGCAAAATGCTTTGTTACTGGCTTGTAGAGATTTTAGCTCGGTGCTAGAGACCAGCCCTAAGTTGACTACGAGTAAGTGGTGAGCAGATCATGCACTTAGTGGCCAGGATATTTTTGATACTACCAAGAGCTGGTCACACCCCATGCAAGGAAGACACTTTGCCAGAGTCCATTTGCTGATGGATATTCTAGCAACTTCCTGTCTGAGTTGACCCATCAAGAGGTTGGACTTTTGAGGACATAGATGAGGAGAATGATATGCTGATCCAGCAGGCCAGAGGAAAGTCTTCCTTGTGCTTGTTGAGGTTGGACATACTCCAGCCTTGGCTGGCCAGAGGAAGGTGCTGTGGACCACAGATAAACACGGCATGAGCTCTGTGTCTTGGGATGTGTGGCAAGAAGGGCAGACAGAGTCTCACCAACACAGTGGTGCTTGATGCTTTGGAGTAAGAGGCTTCAGGGCTAGAGACGATGTGATCAGTCGCATCAGGATGGACTGACGCCTGTCTTAGATGGTGCTCAGCAGCTCAGTGCAGAAGTGAGTGATGGGAGGAGAGGCCAAGGTGGTTGTTGGGTATGTGTGTTGGTATTTTGTGATAGGAGCAGGTGAAAGGAAGACCTCAGCAGAGAAGTTAGGCTGCGGGGCACTGTACTGACTTTAGAAAGGGATGGCAAAGCTACAGAAGTCCTCACTGGATGTGCAGTTCAGGCCTGGCAAGTTGCTGCTTGCAGTGATGCATTCATATGCCTGCCTATAAATAGGCAAAGCAAGATGTGGCTGAAGCCAACACCACACACAGAAATCATTGCAGACTCTGGCATGGCTCCGCTGCCAGGGAGGGGCTTGCGGGGAAGAAGAGTCCATGTGCTGCACCCCCAGCCTCATCAAGGTAGAACGGGAGTTGACGTTCTTGATAGAGGGGCACCATGTGCCACATCCTTCTGCTTGGAGTGATGGCTCTTGCTTAACCCCCTCTATCAACTTTTCTGTGTCCAAAAAGCACATCAGACTGTTTCCATGCTGTGTGGTAGCTTCTGACCAGCGCTTTCCCTAGGTGAAGTGACAGATGGCCAGGCTGGCATCCCGCCTCTGCTGGGGGGACAAGCCTTGTGCCAGCCCTGAATCAGCCACATGGGAGGGGACATTGCCCCGCCATGCTATGGGGCTTGCTCAACACAGGAAAAGTGAGGGGCTCTGGCTTCTCCATGCCACACTTCCCAGACTGGGGAGGGACCATGGTCTATAAGGGCAAGCACAGGGTGTGCTGGAGGGCATACCCATCCCAGGAGAGCCCCTCACCACCCTCTGCATCTCCCTGCCTTGCAGAGCAATTGAGAAGCTGAATGACCACGAGTTTGAGAACTATTCCTTCAAGATTTCCTACATCCCGGATGAAGAGGTGAGCTCCCCTCAGCCCCCTCAGCGATCCCGCCGCGGGGGCCACTCTTCCAGGGAGCGGGGCTCCTCCCCAGGGGGCTCTTCACAGCCCAAACAGCTCGATTTCCCACTGCGGATGCTGGTGCCCACGCAGTTTGTTGGTGCGATCATAGGAAAGGAGGGCTTGACCATAAAGAACCTTACTAAGCAAACCCAGTCCAAGTAAGTACCTCAGATGGTTTTGTTTCCTTCCGTGGGGTGTGGTAGGGCCCCAGCATGGGTCCTTCATGCATTTGGGGCTTCTGAGTGCCAGCCAGTGCTTTTCTTCTTGGGGTGCATCCTTCATGGGATGGTGGCAGAGCCCATGTCCTAAAACATTGCTGCTGGACAGGGTGGTCTGGGTGTGGCAAGAGGGGGATGCATGTTCAAAAAGGCCAGGAATGGGTTCCTAAAGCCTAATCACAAGAACAGCTGGGGATGAGGCTTTAGGGAGGAATGGCAAATTCGGGGATAAAAATGCTGAAAGGGGATCCTAGGTACAGCAGTTGGTGCCTGTGTGGTCTTTGCCTTTGGGATTTGCTCATCCCACAGCGTGCCATATGTGCTAAAGCTGTTGTAGAAGGAAAGAGGGCACCGTGGGAGCTTTTCTTAAGTTTGAAGACCTTTTTTTTTCAACTTTTTTGGTTTTGTTTTTGAAGGAAAAATGTTGGGGAGGGGGAGGGGGGAGACTTTCCTGCCAGTTTTCCATGTTTCTCTTGTCAATGTTCACCCTGATTTCGCTTCTCATTTTCTGCATGGTTTTCCTGCATGATTTGTTCTGCCTGGATTTGTTTGTGTTTAACCCAAAGCTGTCTTCTCCCATGCTCATCATCCTGAACCCAGTGATCTCACAAGATGTAGGACTCCTGTACCAGGACATCCTCCAGGGCGTCCTAGTTCTCAGAGAAGCTTTTAGAGGCAGACTCTTTGGTAATAGCACATCTGCTTGAGCAGGAGGTAGGAAGACACACTGCGCTGCAGTGGAGCAGTTTGAACCCAGGCATTGGGTTTGCAGGAAGAGGTTTGTACGGAAGGGGGACAGATGCGTAGGGAGAGGAGCTCTTCTAGTCTGGCTAGTCCTAGAGCACGGCCGCTTAGTAGCCATGAGCTGATCCCAGTTAGCTGCGAGCCCTTCTTCTCCAGGTGAGTCCCCTGGTGTGATGAACAGTGGTGGTAGCTGTGTCCTTGCAACCCAAGACTGGAAAGTTGCCCTTTGCAAGCCCTGTGCCTGGCAAGGAAGGTGGGAAGCACTGGTTACTGGTTTCTACTGACCACGAGGCCAAACACTGCTGCCTGGGGCAGTTCCTGCCACTGAGCTGTCCCTTGTGAGTTTGCTCCCCATGCCATCTCTGAAGACCTGCGGCCCTGGAGGAAGGCTGTGCTCCAATGCTGTCACCACTTCTGACCTGCCCCAGGAGACCTTGTGCCATGGTGGGCCACCACTTCTGCTCCAGCCTTGGGCAAAGGGGACCCATGCACCTGGCCCAGGCAGTCACACAAGACCATTGCGGTCAGTTTGGGGTGTCAGCCTGTGTCTCTGTCACTGCTCCAGCCACCCTCACCCACCGATGTGATGATCCTGGGGATGAGGATGCTGGCAACATACTGTTGCCTGACCACTGCTCTTACCCAGAGTGACACTGAGTCCTGGATTCCTCTGGTCACGTAGGACTTCGCCCCTGTCTCCATGCACTGTGATACCTAGAGATGCTCCTGAGCTTCAGGGGTCAAAACTGTCCCAGGGTGAGCTATCTTCATCCTTGGCTGAGGAGGAGCCCAGAACAAGAGCCCACCCCACCAGATGACCTTCCACAGCGATTGCAGCCCTTGTAACTTGATGAGGAGGGGACAATTGTTACCAAGCAGCCAGGATAGCCCTACGTGCACACAATCCTGTCCGCCTTGAGAGGGCTGTCCCTCATGGCCATTGCTCTCTCAAGCATTCCCAGTGCCCCTGTAAGGTGTCATGGAGCTTTTTCCTGTTGCACCGTGGACAAATCTACTCTGTCCCATTATCCCTGTTGTCAGCTGTTCTGATTTCCCCTGCCTGCAGCACTCTGGGGTCCCAGGTAGCTGCTGATGGGGTTGAGGGCCCCCTTCTCCATCCTCCCATTGGAATGGAGCTGTGCAGCAGCAGCACTGGGATGCGTTTGGAAGTCCAGAGCTCTCCTCCACTCTCCAGCTCTTCAGGGTGGGACATGCCTGAATGCAGCAACCCTGTCCAGGTGCCCATCATCTCTCTGCAAACTGAGCTCATGCCTGCATATCCAGGTTTGGGTTGGGTTGGAGGTCAGCCAGAAGCCTGGCCTGTGTTCCTCTCCTGGGCTTGTCCAGGGTACTCATCACTTCGGTGCATCCATTCAGCCCATCTGTTGCTCTTGGCCCTTCTTTGGTACAAAGACTTAACCATCTCACAAAGACTTGCCCCATCTCCACCAGCCTCAACTGTTCATGGATTCAAGAAGCTGCCTGAATCCTGTCTGTGGGTTTTGTTGGGCCAGCCATGGATTCCTCATTGGTTCCTCCTGCCTGGGAGCGTCAACCTGGTGTGGCATTGCGGCAGTGCCCTGGAGCATGAGCCTGTCATCGCCTCTTGTGGCACGTTGTGATGTGTTTGCCTTCTCCCCAGCCGATGGAGTGTGAGTGGGTGCCTGCTGGGCACTGCCTCTGAAGGAACAGATCCTCCAAGTCAACTTGATGGAGCTCCACAGCTGGCAGCACTGTAGAGGGTGTCACATAGCATGCAGCTGGGTCCCTGTGTGCTGTAGACATGATCAAAGGGCAGGAAGGCTCGGCAGTGTCGGTGTCTCCACCACCTCTGCACAGTCCAAGCAGGACTGGCTTCCTGCCTGAGCACCTCTGGCTGAAGCCATAGGAGATCTGGAGATATGTAGCCTTCTAAGAGTACCAAACTCTCGTCATTCCCTCTTCAGTACTCGGGTGAAACCACCCTGGGGTCCCTTTTGAACCTAGTGGGGTAGGCTCTTATTTTAGGGAAGGTTCATCGAGCTGCTCCCCCTCTACCTGTAGATGAAGCATCGTTGTTTCTATGTGCTGGTTCATGAGCTCCTGGAAGAGTTGACCTGTGCAAACCCACTACGATCCTGCAACATCCAAATATGGCACTGTTTAGGGGTGACTTTGCACCACAACCCTTGGCGTTGCATGCACAGCAGCACCCGTGAATGATCCCAGTCAGGATGGGGACCTCTTACGAAAACAGAGATGTGGCAAGAGGGCACCATGTTGGAGCTGAGCAATGGTGGCATTCACTGAGTGGCTGAGTGGCCACTACTGCATCTTCTCAGAAGATCTGGGCCAGCCCAGCCCTGGCTGCGGCAGCAACCGGGACGCTGAGTTGGTGGCCGATGGCAGGATGGTTGCACAGCATCATCCTCCAGTGGGAAGAGCACGTGGACTCATGGAGAAGATGTTGCTTACTCCTGTTCTTCAAGACGTGTGGTTGACATGTGGGAGTCTCCTACCCTGCTTTCCTCTCTCCCTCTCTCTCAGGGCCTTTGCCAGGTACAGTTGAGCAGTGAGGAGCGAGCTGGAGGCACATGCCTCCTCCCCGCCATGAGCTGAGGGGAGGACCAGAGGAGCTAGAGCACGGTCCCTGCCGATGCACAAGGGAGAGCTTTCTGGTCTCCCGTGGAAGGGCGTGAGTACAAGCGCTGTTGTTGACGTGTGCTTCCGTGTTGTGACAAACGCTGCCTACGGGTAAGTTGTCTCTCTGTCCTGAACGACACGCAGTGGTTATGGCAGCTTCTGGTCACTGGACAGGCTCGGATGTTGTCCAGAGAGAGGCTGAGATTGGAAGGGACCTCTAGAGACCTTTAGTCCCGTCTCCTGCTCCAAGCGAGACTGGTGTCAAAGATGACAGACCAGGTTGCTCAGGGCTTTGTCCAGTAAAGAATTTGTTCTGCTCCCTCTTAATGCATCATTTGAGATTGATTGACATCCCTCAGCTCCCGGGCAGACCTTAGGTCATAGAGGTGAATGTACCTTGATCTAAGCAAACATTACCTTACCTTGCATGATGGTAGATGTAGGTCAGCAAGACCCAGGTTTACCCCAGAGCTTGAGCAGGTATTGAAATGAGTTTTTCTGGGAACAGCAAGCTCAGCTCCTGAGATCTTAAAAGCCTTTGTGTGACACCAGATGCATCTCAAGGGGCTCCTTTCTGCTGGTTGTTTTGCCATAGGGTTGACATCCATCGGAAGGAGAATGCTGGTGCTGCTGAAAAGCCTGTCACCATCCATGCCACGCCAGAGGGGTGCTCCGAAGCGTGTCGTATGATCCTTGATATCATGCAGAAGGAGGCTGATGAAACTAAATCGTAAGTGCCCCTGGCTCAGCAAAATGGGCAGGTTTGGTGCAAGGAGGTAAATTCAGCCATCAGTGGAGAAGAAGCCATCTTCTGTCACCTCCCACCCCCTGAGAGAACTGCTGGCATTCGGAGTTTCAAGACAGAGTTATGAGTCGGTTAAAGATTTACAACTTAATAGTTTCTCCATGGTGTGGTTGGCAGTGCTGTAGAGACCAGAAGTTTAGGTGGGTCCAAAGAGCATGCAAGCAAACTTGGAGAACAAAACCACATGAAATGTAGATGTGCCATTGGGCTGGGAAGTCCCTTGGGAAATCGTAGTATTGTTCAGGTTGGAAAAGACCTTTAAAATGAACTCCAACCATTAACCTAGCAATGCTGGGTCCACCATTAAACCATGTCCCTAAGCATCACATCTGCATGTCTTTTAAACCTTCAGGGATGGTGACTCCACCATTTCCCTGGGCAGCCTGTTGTAATGCTTAACAGCCCTTCTGGTGAAGAAATCTGTCCTAATATCCAGTGTAAACCTCCCCTAGTTCAACTCAAGCCCATTTCTTCTTGCCCTATTGCTTGTTACTTGGGAGAAGAGACTGACCCCCACCTCGCTACAACCTCCTTTCAGGTAATTGTAAAGAGCAGTAAGGTCTCCCTGAGCCTCCTTTTCTCCAGGCTAAACCACCTCAGTTTCCTCAGCTGCTCTTCATAAGACATGTTCTCTAGACTCTTCACCACCTTCATTGCCCTTCTTTAGACACTCTCCAGCACATGGATGTCTTTCCTGTAATGAAAGGCCCAGAACTGAACACAGTACTTGAGATGCAGCCTCACCAGTGCCGAGTACAGGGATCACTCACCTCCCTGCTCCTGCTGACAACACTATTCCTAATACAGGCCAGGATACTCCTGGCCTTCTTGGCCTCCCGAGCACACTGCTGGCTCATGTTCAGCCGTCTGTTGGCCAGCTCCCCCAGGTCCTTTTCTGCCAGGCAGCTTGCCAGCTGCTCCTCCCCAAGCCTGTAGTGTTGCAGCGGGTTGTTGCGGACCAAGCGCAGGACCTAGCAAATGGTGGTGATTCTTCTACTGCTTCTACCACGCTGTTAGTGCCCATTGCTGGAATGGGCAGGTGGACTTTAGATTTTATTTTTTAATCCATTTTAGAGCAGAAGAGATTCCCTTGAAAATCCTAGCGCACAACAGTCTGGTGGGGAGGTTGATTGGCAAGGAGGGCCGCAACCTCAAGAAGATCGAGCAGGACACAGGCACGAAGATCACCATCTCACCGTAAGTCCTGGTGAACACCAAGCCATCCCCCTCCATCCAACACAGTGTGGGCAGCACTGGAGCCAGAAAACAGCAGTTGTGTCCTCCCATGCAGATTCCCCATCCTGGGTGGGTGTTCCTCATCCCAGGTGGATGGTGGCGTTGGGCAGAGAGAGAGTGTCCGGTCCCACACTGTCTCAGGGGGGAACCCTCATCTTTGATTTAAGATTTCTTTTTAATTTTTTTGGACTTGGAAAAAAAAATGTAACCGCGTCTCCGGATTTATCTCTGGGGTAGTTTGCAGGATTTAACCATTTATAATCCCGAGCGGACCATCACGGTGAAGGGCAGCACGGAGGCATGCTCCAATGCTGAAGTGGAGATCATGAAGAAGTTGCGAGAGGCCTACGAGAACGATGTGGTGGCCGTCAATGTAAGCTCCCAGCCCTCCCGCCTGGGATGCCCCTGCTTCAGAGCCACTGCTGAGGTGGCCAGAAGAAAACTGGGGGGAAGTTGATCTGTTATGGCAAGGGTTTGCCCTCACCCATCATGTCCACACTATGTGGTGAGCACCCCA
This sequence comes from Apaloderma vittatum, assembly GCF_000703405.1. NCBI lineage: Eukaryota > Metazoa > Chordata > Aves > Trogoniformes > Trogonidae > Apaloderma > Apaloderma vittatum. Next base: position 24,726 of record NW_009718679.1, on the reverse strand, counting down.
GAAACTCCATCTTTTATGTGTTTCTCCATGTCTTTGCTTCCCCAGCAACAAGCCAACCTGATCCCAGGACTGAACCTCAGTGCTCTGGGCATCTTCTCCACGGGGCTGTCCATGCTCCCATCAACCCCAGGGGCCCGAGGGGCTGCAGCGGCTGCCCCATACCACCCGTTTGCTGTAAGTGCAAGAAGTTTTGGGGTGTGGGGAATGTATTCTTGGGGGCAAAGTGGTCTCTAGACTCTCCTACCGTAGCTCTCAGGCTTGGGTGGAAACCGTAGCTAGAGAAGCCATCTCATGGGGAGCCTTGAACAACAGCTCTGACTCCCGCCCATTTGGGGAAGGTGCTCATTGCAGCAGTGAAGTGGAGAAGACAGTGAATGAATGTGGCATGTCCCTCCATGGATTTCGTTTCCTGGGAAGATCAGCTGCATCCCTTTGTTTTAGTGAGCTCAGTTTCAGCTGTGTTTAAGGATTGACTCTGTCCCAAGGGTGCTGCTTTATAAAGGTGGCTGGGGGCAATGTATTCTGATACCATCATGGAAAAAACATGTAGGTGGTCTTCAGTCTTGACCCCAAACCCACCACTGGATTGTGATCATGTGGACTTAGTTGGGCCCTGCAGGTCTGGTCTTTTTGGCCCTGGCAACTGAAGAGTCATGCTTGCTGGAAGTAGATCTTCACATGGTTTTGTAGGCAAGGATTTTTCTCTTTCTTAAGGTGCTGCAGCTGCTGAGATGTGGGGCAAAGCAAGCCTGGGAAGTAGTTTCAAAACCACTGAGGTTGCACTCAGGCAGGGATGGTCCGGTGTCGGAAAAACAGGCTGGCCAAAGTGCAGATGAAGAAGGTCTGTCCCCAAACTGCTGGCACCTGCAGAACCACCCTCAGGATGACCAAGCCCTGTGGTCTCTCTCTGTTAGTCTCTCTAAATACTTCTGCATGGCAACGAGTGTGCAGGTTAATTTACTTGTGCTGTTTTCTTTCCCTGGCGACGCCAGCAGCAGAGTGGTCGGAGGAGAACGGTGAGTGCCAGGCTGGTGGTGTGGAGAGGTGGATGAGTGTGGTGTGTCTGGCGGCCCTGGAGGGCACTAGGAGAGTCCATCTGCCTGTCTGGGCACTGCCAGCCTGCAGAGAGGAGGATGTTCTGCCTACATTGGCTGTCTGAGCAAGGGCAGCCTTTGGGCAACATCTGCTGGAGCATTTGTTGGTGTGACAGAGAGGAGCTGGGCAGGTCTACTGGAGGGCAGTGTTTGGTGTGGGCTTCTTCACCCCAAAGCTTTGTGTGGCCTTTTCCAAGCCACTCTACTGAGGTCAAGAGGAGCATAATTTTTTGTAGTAAAACAAGGAACAAAAAAAGCTAATAGGAAACCAGCTTGACTCTCTGGCAGCTCCTTCCCTGCAAGTACTTCATGTTTTGCACCTCAAGAGTGGTTATTTCTGACCATGTCCTCAGCAGAGCCTGGGGCCAGTGGCTGTCGCTTCAACTTTGAAGGTCTGAGACCAGGCAAGGGTGGAGGATAAGGAGCGAGCCTCATGGTGAATAGGGGGGGAGCTGGGGAGGTGCAGTACCCACCTTGCCTACAAGAACCAGTTGGGCAGGAGAGGACATTGTGTAGGAGACATGGAGCAGCCCATAGCCAGAAGCAGAGGGTGGACACTGGAAGCATGAGCTCAGTGCAAGGAGCACAGTGGGTTTAAATAGAGGGGTGGGAGCGAGAGCAGCATCTGCTGTGGGCAGGGAAGCTGAGCCCTCTGCCTGAATAACTGTGGTTTGCAGGTACCATCTGGTTGCACTTCCTCAAATCCAGAGTGAGAGAGCATTGTGTCTGCTGCCAGGAGAAATGTCTGATGTATCTGAGGCACAAAAGAGTTGGAAGAGGAGTTTAGTTGGGTTAGGGTGAGCTGGGCTGGGGCACTGGCATGCATCCCTTGCTTTTGGCTCTGGAGAGACTCACTGCTTTCTCCCCGCCCTTAGCCCAGGTCTTGGGAGAACATCTTCAGCCTTTGTTTTTAGTTCTTTCAGAACTGGAGAAGGGAACTGGTGATGGAAATCAGAGCCAAATCAAGTTTTGCTCAGTTCTCACCAAATTCCCATCTTCTTCGCAGGGGCTCGATGGTGATTACAGCATGGTTTCCACTTTCCCAGGTTGCGGCTGCTTGAAAAGGCCATAGGGGCTGGTTTTCTGCTATAAACACTAACAGGACAAATCTGAAAAAACAGCAGTGGGGAGGGACTTGGCTGTAACTGGGAGCTCCCATCCACTCCCCAACCCCGTTGTGCTATGCTGCAGGTGCAGGATCTGGACTGCAGGTCACCTCAGTTCACCCTCACGTGCACCCATGCTCTCCGGCAGGGATTTCAGGGCCTGCAGGGTTGTCCTCGTGTCCCTGCTAGGCTCACAGTGGTGGCACGCTGCTCCGTGTTGGGCTGGGCCTGGCCAGGAGGGGGCTGGCACATTGGGGGTGTTACTGACCCTCATTTTCTCTCCTGCCATAGAACTCCTCAGCATACCTCTCCGGTCTGTATGGGCCCCCGCCAGCTGGTGCCTTCCCCCATCAGCACCCTGTAAGTGTCCCAGCACCTCCCTCCATGAGATCTTCACTCGGCCACCTTGGGAGGGTGGGCATGTGGCCCAAGTGGGCAGTCACTGCCCTGGGATGCTGGCAGTCCAGCTGGTCCCCTGATCATCTCTTCCATGCCTTCATCAGCTGCCAGAGCAGGAGGTTGTGAATTTGTTCATCCCAACACAGGCGGTGGGGGCCATCATTGGGAAGAAGGGGCAGCACATCAAACAGCTGGCACGTTTTGCCGGCGCCTCCATCAAGGTAAGCGAGCGCTGTGGAGCCAGTCCTGGGCTTTGAGCCTCAGTTTTCCCTTCCTACTGCCGAGGGCAGCAAAGGAGAGCAGTTGGATAGTGGTTTTGCTCCACAGATTAGTAGAAACCCAGTCCTGCAACACCCCAGTTACCACCGCTGCTTGGGTAGCAGGGGACGTCTCTGCATGGGAGAACGTTCCGCAAAGGGGAGGTCTTGCTGAAGCAGGGCCACAGTCACGCTCCTTCCCCTCCATCCCTCCACAGATTGCCCCGGCAGAAGGTCCTGATGCCAGTGAGCGGATGGTCATCATCACAGGGCCACCCGAGGCTCAGTTCAAGGTGCGTTGGCCATGCAGTGGGGGCTGTGGTTGGGAGGATGCTGAGGGACAAAACAAAAGCATCCATTTGGTTGCTGCTGTGCTGGCACCCTGGGTTCATCTCCCTCTGAGTGCTGGGGGTGTTCTTTTCTTGGTGCTGGAATTCTGGTGCTGCTGGACACATCATTGCCCTCCAGGATGGAGAGCGCAGCAGGCTTCTCTTATGTCTCTTCTTCAGGCCCAGGGGCGAATATTTGGGAAGCTGAAAGAGGAAAACTTCTTTAACCCAAAAGAAGAAGTGAAGCTTGAAGCCCACATCAAGGTGCCTTCCTTCACTGCCGGCCGCGTGATAGGCAAAGGTGGCAAGACGGTAGGTGAGACGTGCAGGGATGCCCCAGGGCTGTGGAGCTGGGCGTTGCCATTGCCCCGTGCCTGTGCTGGCAGGCAAAGCCTGGGGGCTTGGTGGTGGCAGCGACATCTTGCCCTCAGTCCTGTGTCTGCTACGTGGCTCAACAGTGAAGGGGACAGGCTATGACCTGTGGCAGCCTGGTGCTGTGTGACAGGTCAGACCTAGGGGTGACGCTGGCAGTGGAGGCGTTTTGGCTCTTCAACAACAAAACCCACTCGGGGCTCTATTGTTTCCTCCAGGTGAACGAACTGCAAAATTTAACTAGTGCAGAAGTCATTGTACCACGAGACCAAACCCCAGACGAGAACGAGGAGGTCATCGTTAAAATCATTGGGCATTTCTTTGCTAGTCAGGTAAGGTTTGGCCGTGGCTTTTCCAATACTCACAGCCAGTTTAACCCATCAAGGAAAGCCATCAGCACAGTGCTGCCTGGGCATCCTGCTGCTCTATTTTGGATGGTTCTCATTCACTAAAGGTGTTTTGGCAGCTCTCCCCAGCAGTGCTAGCACTAGAACTAGAGATTAGATTGATTAAGCTGTATTATGCGTCTGGGACACCGTGCCTAGTGGCACCCAGGGTGTGAATCCGCTCCTCCCAGGCATTGATGCTGGCAGGGCGTTCCCACAGGCATCTGCATCCCACCTGGGTGCACGTACCACAACCTTGTCTCCTGCCTGCTCGAGCAGGACGGCAGCACCCAAAAACTTAGGTTCTTGTGGAGTGATAGAAGAGCACAAGTTGAAACCCTGCAGTGCTCAGCTTGCAGCTGTGCCAGAGAGCAGCTCCTAATTTAGCACATCCTTACTTACAGCTGTGCTGGACCATGTGCTTATTAAATTAAAAGCTTGAGGGCAATGAGAGGGAGATGCTGTTAGAGCAGGGGGGGATGACACCTCAGGCTGCTTGTGGTGCCCATCCTGACTCGCAGTTTTGCTCCTCCCCCCTCGCAAGACTGCACAGCGCAAGATCAGGGAAATCGTACAGCAGGTGAAACAGCAGGAGCAGAAACACGCTCAGGGAGCCCCGGCCTCGCAGCACAGCAAGTGAGGCTCCCACCGTGCCAGCCAGCACCTCCCGATGAATGTAACCCCACTGTCGCCGACGGACCCCCCAGCAGGTCAGGGGAGCAAACCAAAGACCCCCCCCAAGCCCCCCTCCCACAGCCAGGACGCTGCGAGGATGTGCAGCGGAGGGGTACGGAGAGGGCTCTCTCCATCCCACAGCTTCCCTTTTACTCCATTGCCTCCTGACGCTATCCCTTTAGTTGGACTAACATAGGCAGAGAGAGAGAGATAATTTTTATTTTTCATTTCCTAAAAGCCACCCATTTCATTCAGGCGTGGCCAGAGGAGCTCGCCTGGTGTGGGGGGCTGCGGCGCACAGCGTGGAGCTTATCAATTTTAGAATTAATATATCAATAATGAAACTAATGCCGATTTTTAAGTTTTGTAAGATTATTTTTTTAAAACACTTTTTTAATTTCAAAGGGGCGGGGGCAGGAGAATGTTAATTTTTAGCAAAAGCAGGCTTTTCTAGTTTTAAGGAAAGGAGCTAGTCCATTGGTTCTCTAATGCACAGTAGAGCAGAGATGTAGGATTGCCAACGGGGAGAAGAATAAATTGAATGCTAAAAGGTGATTTCTTAAGGGCTTTTGAGAAGAGCAGTGCCTGTATGAGCCAACAGAAGGGATACCGTCTTCTAAAAGAGGAATCTCTGTTTCACACACCCTTCCTCTTTGCTTCACAGAGTCCAAAACTGGGGTTTGCATCCGTTCTGTTCCCCCTTTCCATCCATCCGTCTGTCCCCCCTCTTGCTCTCTCCCCACATCGCTGCCCAGCACAGCCATGCTCAGCAATAACATCCCCAGAAACTGATGGGCAGCACCAGCACTGCCCACTTTAGGCAGGGATCTTTGGGGAAAGTTCCCTGTTGCAGGGAGAAGAGGGGAAAATGGGGGAGAAAAACCCATCAGATTTACAAGAGGTTGTCAGCCCAGGGCTGAAAAAACAACTAGCAAATTTTCTTTTAAAAGAAACCAACCCCACATGACACATGCATACACACACACACACACAAACTACCTCAGGTTTTCATACCTCAACACCTCGCGCTTGTGTTTCCCTTTTAGAGATTTTGTATGCCTTGTAAAACTGATAGTTGGAGCATTTTTTTATTTTTTTAATAAAAAATGAGTTGGAAAATGATCTCGACCAAGTCAGCTGTGAGGAAGAAGGAAACCACCCCACATTTCCCAGAGATCTCCTCCTGCTAGCTGAGAGCCAGTGGCCATTCCTTCAGAGAAAGCTTGAGAAATGTTTAAAAAGAAAATAAAAAGGGAAATAACCCACCCACCCACAAAAACACAGCAGAAAGAAACCAAAACAAAACAATGAGTGAAAGCAGTGACAGCCAGTGGGCAAGAGGAGGGCCAGGAGCAGGGTGTCGCGCCGCCGGCTGAGTGTGCCAGGGTGAGGTGCTGGTGCCAGCACCCAGCCCACGGGCTGCAAGGCCATGTTTTCCTCTACTACAGTGTTCTGTGAAAAAACAACCCAACAAGCAACAGAAAAAGATGAAAAGAGAAATATATCCAGCTAACAAGAGCCTGAGCTTGCTGTCCAGTGCTTTCTTTTGAGTGCCTTTCATTGGTCATGGCCAAGCCCCGTGGGAGGGGGGGGGTTCCCCCATGGCTCCCCCATTTCCCTGCCTCTGGGCAGCTGGAGCCCTGCTGCTGGGCAGCAGGGGTGGATGGAGGTGGGTTGATGGTATTTCTTTCTTGGGGGGGCAAGGGGGAGAAATGGGTGTTGGCAGGCAGTGCCAGATACAGCTTTACCGGGTCAGCGGGGGAGGTGTTGCCTTCACGAAGCTGTCTCTCCCCACACTAAACCATGATCCATGTCTCACCAGTTAGTTAGCAAAGCCAAAGCCATGCTGTGACACTGCTGTGGCATCACGTGGGGGTTGCTCATGGATGCCATGATAAGGGAACCCTGCCACGGTCCCTATAGCAACAAGCCACAACACTTGTCAAGGCCTTTCCCCACCTACAGCACAACCATTTGCAATAAGGGCATCAGTTTTCATGTTTGCTCCCCCCATCCAGCCCCAGGTGGTGGGGCACGCACACAGCTGACAGGACTGGCATGGCCCTGGGGCAGAGCTCTGCTCAGCAGCAGCGTAAGGCTCGGTGTGACCCAGACTCAGTGTCTGAGCCCCACCACATCCTTCCTGTGAGGAAGGACCGCATCACAGGGCAGAGCACATCACAGATGCGCAAAGGTGGATGACAAGCATCCCGCTGCTCAGGGCAGCAGCTGGGGGAATGCAGCAATACTCACACTGTACGTCGGTTTTCCTGTCAGCACAGGGAAGTGTAGGCTCATCACAACCAAAAGGCTGTTTACTAATGAGAAGGGAGGCCCAGATCCTGCACACAACTGCCCACCCAAGGCACAGGAGTCAAGAGGCTGTTTATCTCCATCGGGTGTTCTCAAAGCACATAGGGCCCAAAAAACCAAACCACAGCTGAAGGGCCAGAGCCCACAACATGACCTTGCAGACAAAGAGGATAATGACTCGTACAATTTCCCCACCATCTCGGGCAAGGCTTTCAGCAGCCACAAACACCCGGGCACTTCGCTGTGATGGGCAGCCATCAGTGCAGGGGTTGCCTAATGGCGGTTGGGTTTGTGCAGTGAAGGCCCCAGCTGGCTGCACGTCCCTGTAAGCTGTTTGCAGCAGCAGCATCCTGGTCATCCATCAAATATCCAAGCCCCTGCTGCTTAAGGGCCATGCACAAGGAGAACCTGGAAAGCATCCTTGCACCCCCAGCCCCTCTGTAGGTGTGGTTGTGTTGGTGTTTCTCCTCTCCGCCAAGGGAAAAATTCTGCTATTGTCACTAGCAGACTGCAGGAAAGGATACTTAAAAGCATTCAGCTGCTGGGTTAACTAGCAGCTGAAATCTTTGAAGGCCTCAAGGATCCAGGTACAATTAAGTATCTCATGCAAGGAAGTACAACAGATTATCTTTGTAATAGTTCTCTCTTTGGAAAATCGCCTGGATTAAGCTAATTAGTTTGAAAGCAAAGATTGATGCAGCTGCTGACCTGCAACACAGATAAACCACCTTATCAGCTTTCCCAGGAGAGCAGATCTTCAGGTAAAAAGCAGCCCCCGTGAAGGCTGACTGTGCCCAACAATGACAGAGAGTATGTCCCCAAAATCACCATGGTCCTCCCAGAGCCAAGGAGAGGAGACACCTTGTCACCAACCAGGAACCACCTTCACTTTAGGGTAAAAATGCCATTACAGAAACAATCTGTCATGGCTGTTTAGACAAGCAGTCCAACACGTTGCATCCAATCCCGTGATGCAATGGCAAATGAAAGACCTGAAATCTTCCTCCAGTTCTGCAGTATAACATAAAGGGAAAAAAAAATCCAAAACAAAAATAAACAAACCTCACAAGAAAACCACTAAAAACCCCACAAACCACCTATATTATTTAAACACCATGTTTAAACAGATCTACTTCAATCTGACCGTAACAGACTGAGAATTCACACAAGCTCATCCTTTGGCAGATGGTGGAGGCAGTACCCGTGGCAGAGTAGGGCAGTGACACTGATCCAGCAACACCACTGAATTGCCAGGACACGTGCAAGGCCGCAGCACACTGCAACACTGCATGGGGACACCCACCGCAGCTCGACAGGTTCCAGGACCAGACAGCCCCTGGTCACCAAGCTGTGCACGCAGCATCTGTGTGTCTTACTGAGGCGTCCAGTAAGTTACCCCAAAGAGAAATCTGCTTGGGCACTACTGGGACTGTGTGTGCTCATCTCGCTGCTGGAAGACATCCTGACTGCCCCTTCAGAATTCAGTGTCAAACCCAGGGAGGCTTTTTTGCTCTGATATTCATCTTCGTTACAGTCTTCTTCCTCGTAGATTGTAAGTGAGTGAAAAAACACAGTGATACCTCAAAAGTATTTTAATTTAAAAAAAAAAAATCATCACTCTTACAATACAGGTAGAGTTTCATTCCAGACAGGCTTTTTATATAACTTACATATTAATTTCAATAAAAAGAAATAAATACTTCTCTTTTCACATTAGATATCACCCCGGAGACAGAAAAAAAAACCCCAAAACAAAAATAACAACCCCATCTTCAGGGGCTTCACTATGGATTTGTTAACAAATAAATACAGAAAATACATTCTTTCTATGGTTGTCACAAATCCAGTTTTAGGAATCGAGATTGCAGATATTCCAGAACCAGAAGAAAATTCTCCTTGAGGAAACAGTAGCTAAGCACATTGTCCATGGGAAGGTTAAGTCCAGCCAACACAGTTGTTACCACCACCACAGATGAGAGTCCATTTGTTCAAAACGTGGCCACATGTGCTGCGAGGGATGAGCATCCATCTCGGTGACAGAGGGTTTGTTCTTAACCATTCCCTTGGCGAGGTCACAGCAATCTTTCTGGCTTGCACTGCAGGTGCTTTAGCTAATTTCAAAGAGAGTTACTGTCTCCAAAACAGGGGGGGTGGAAAAAAACTAAAACAACTTCATAGCCAAACGATGAAAATTCATGTGCCTGCTGCCTTTTCAAATAACATACTAGAAAAATAATTAAGAGTTAGTCACCCCAAGGTGATCACAGTGTTACTCCAATAGTGCATGTCTCACAGCAGCTGCTGATGAAGTATTTCCCACACCATCTTCTTGCGGAAGTAAGGCATGTGACTCTGAAAAAAAAAAAAATCCATTAAATACAAAGTCATGGCAGAAAGTGGCAGAAATTATACAGAAACACCCAGTTAACTCTTTAATATGAAGTTCCTGTTAAGAACTGTCAGCACGTGCCAGTTGGGGACAACATGGGTTTCACCCACACAGCTCATATGAGGTTGACAGGACAACCCAACAAAAGCAGATTGACTTGACTACACAACAGCTTACAAACACTTTTATTAAAAGACCACTGTGCTGGTGGAAAAAACCCAGTGTTTTAACTGGTCAAAGGGTGAGATACAAAGGCCAGATAGCACAAACCAACTGGCTGCAGTGTCTTGTGCAAGAGGAATCTCACTGGTGCAGCTAGGAAGCAGATACCAGACTCTCCAGGATGGAGAACGCAGCTCTGCCCTGCAGAGGCCACCTTCAAGTTCCAACCCCAGCACCAAAACTGGAGAGAGGGACAAAACCTCAACTCCTGCCCCAGAAACAAGGTACAGCTGGAGCCTAACTTCCCTGTCTCTTGCTGCTGTTTATAACCTTCACTCACCTGGGTAAAGGTTAAAGGTTTGTCCCTGGAGACATAATCAGCATATTTGCACAGAAAGACGCCACAGTCACTTCCATTCAGTTGTTGGGGGATTTCCTAAGAAATGCAAAGAAGATGGAGAATTTTCCTCTATCTTACAATAAAAAAGAAGCAATTGGCAAGTAGCACACATTACCCATAGCAACAACACACTACCTAGACACTTGTGAACCTACTTGCAGAACCCATTTACCACTCCCAAAAAACAAGGAATAGGCCCAATTAACTGCACATCATCCTTCTCTGCTTCCTTTACTTGGATGCTACAATCCAAATCTTGGTAGGCTGATAAGGGATAGCAGCCTTCCTCCCTGCAAGGTGTCTTGAGGTTTGCACAGTGTCATGTTTCCTAAATTGAGTCTTTAGAGAGTACTTTTTACTATTAACTTGTTGAGAAACATCAGCTCAACCCTAACCCTTGTCACATGCCATGATTTTTGCTCCAGACAAGAAGCCTTCATTCCCTGACGATAGCTAAACAGGTGTTCGAATGTGCCTTGCGAGATGGGGCAAAGGCAGATTCATCTCATGTGGCAGACTAATTAAAAGAACAGAAACTATCAACCCAGCAAGGAGACGCACTGCTTAAAGATTTCATCCCAGCATGGTATCCTGGTCCACCTGCAAGCTAGAGGTGGTACCATGAGAACATGAGATGCTTATATGGCCCTTCTCTAAAGGCTTAGACTTGTTAGACAGTGTGAAGACTTTTGTGATAAATAGTTACAGTTCACATTTCAAATCCAAGTAGTGCTCACATACGTGTGACTCCATGCTGTGAAGAGTCCACTCTGAAGAACTCAGCTCCAGATTTCTTTTTTCCTGGCTTTCTTCTTGCAGGTATTTGCTATTTAAAACAAAACAAAATCACTCTTCAGCTCTGTGATTTAGGCAAAAAAAAAAGGTGCTGAAGAACCACACAATGGATGGCAGGATAGTAAAAGGTTCTCAAGGCAGGTGATTTAAGACACTTGGGAGAAGAAAAATCCAGACTCTAAATTTACAAACACAGTCAAAGGCTGTGAAATAATGGTCAGAAATAAGACGAACAATTCCAACAGAGACTTCCACAAAAGCACAAGCTTACTGCATAGTAGAGGTCAAAAAAAACCCCAATTAGACATTATCAGAAGAGAAACAGAAAGAAAACAAGCAAGGAACCATAATCATAGAATTTTTAATTGTTTGATTTGGAAGGGACCTTAAAGATCATCAACCCCCCTGCCACAGACAGGGATACCTCCCACTAGACTCAGTTGCTTAAAGTCCCATCCATCCTGGCCTTGAACACTGCCACGGAGTGGGCTGCCACAGCTTCCCTGGACAACCTGTTCCACTGCTTTGCCACCCTCCAGAAAACTATCTCTTCCTAGTATCTTATCTAAATCTACCCTCTTTCAGTTTGAAACTTATCCTATCACTACACTCTCTGATATAGAATCCCTCCCCAGCTTTCCTGTAGCCCCCTTTAAAGTACTGGGAGGCTGCTATAAGGTCTCCCTGAAGCCTTCTCTTCTTCAGACTAAACAGCCCCAACTCTCTCAGCCTGTCCTCACAGGGTAGAGGCTCCAGTCCCCAATCATCTTCACAGCTCTCCTCTGGACCCACTCCAACAGGTCAATGTCCTTTTTATGTTGGTGGCCCCAGAGCTGAACCCAGCACTGCAGGTGGGGCCTCACCAGAGCAGAGCAGAAGGGGCAAATCACCACCCTTGACCTGCTGACCTCACTTCTCTTGATGTAGCTCAGGATGCTATCAGCTTTCTGGGCTGCGAGTGCACACTGCTTGCTCATAGTCAGTTTTTCATCCACCAATACCCCCAAGTCTTTCCCTGCAGGGCTGCTCTCAAGCCACTCGTTGCCCAGCCTGTATTTGTGCTTCAGATTGCCCTGCCCCGGGTGTAGGACCTTCCACTTGGCCTTGGTGAACTTCATGAGGCTTGCATGGGCCCACCTCTCCAGTCTGTCCAGGTCACTCTGGATGGCAGCATGTCTACTGCACCACACAGCTTGGTGTTATCAGCAAACTTGCTAAGGGTGCACCTGATCCACTGTCCACGTTGCCAACAAAGATGTCAAACAGCACCAGTTCCAATACCACCTTCTGAAGAACACCACTCATCACTGGTTTCTAACTGGACATCGAACTGTTGACTCTTTGAGTGCGACTGTCCAGCCAGCTCCTTATCCACTGAGTGGTCCATCCATGAAATCCACATCTCCAATTTAGACACGAGGACGTCATGTGGGACCATGTCAAATGCTTTGCACAAGTCCAGGTAGATCACATTAGTTGCTCTTCCCTTATTCACTGACGCTGCAGCCCCATCATGCAAAGCCACAAAATTTGTCAGGAATGATTTGCCTTAGTGAAGCCATGTTGCATTAAGGGGTTTTACTACTTCTGCACCAGCAGCAAGAGCATTCAACGTGGCTGGCTTGCACAACAGGAAAATCTGCGCCCGTTACATTGGAGGTGTATGCCATGCCAGCTGATACCTCTGGAAAAGCTTGCTACAAGACATCTGTCTTGAATGGGAAGGTCAAAACCACAAATAACACACAGGCAGGAAGGACATGAGGCTGAGGCAAGCTGGATGGATATACAGGGGCTTTGTTTAAAACACTGAACACACTAGAAGAGGTACAGATGGACTGAGGAGTGTGTTACATGGCTCCCTGCAGAAGAGAGGATGAACATTCTAGTATGAGGGGAAAAGGTCTCAATACAAGAAAAGGATAAAAGAGCTAAGCAGAAAGGGTAAAATTATACGTATAGCTGATCACCAGTAGGGGTGTATATACTCTAGGACATCAATATTCCCGAGTTGAATTCAGAAAGTTCTTCAAGAAGAGGGGGTTTCAAAGCTCTTGTGAGACTAAGATCCTTTCACAGTAAGCCAAGTGTTTCGAAACACCGGCTAAAAATCATCCCTCTCATCAACTGCCCAGTTTTACTGATTACTAACAAAGTCAGTACGTGTGTGTCACTAGGCTACCATCTATTTGATGATGACGCTTTGTCTGAGCATCTAGTGGCAAGGAGGTAGACTCCAAGCATCCAAGCCCCTGGGTGGAGGGAACAATGTGAGACTCGATAAGTAGTCAATGTCACACAACTCATGGCAAGTGAATAAAAGTGTTCTGTTTCGCATATACAAAATGCAAAACTTGCAGTCATATTAAAGAGACAAAATCCCAAAACCTCCTCATAATTCAAAACATAAAAGCACTGACTGAGCAGTTACTTACAATAAAGTTTGACAAATGTCATCTCGGTTTCGTCCAAATGAATCAAAGTAAGTGATGGTCTTCTTTCTGATGTCTATGACCTATTATTAAAAGGTGAACTGTTAGACAAAGGACAACCTTGTCCTGCACACAGACACCAAAACCTAAATGACCTCTCCTGTCAGATTTTCCTCCCTATTCTGTTCTAATAAAAAGTCAGTCTGACTCACCACTAGTGTCCAGTGCACTCCCAAGTGAATGGGCACTAAGACGAGGTCTTGCTTGAATAGATCCACGCCTCTGGTCCACCTTGTTACGGCTTTCTGCCCCTCAGATTTTAGTTTAGGGTAAAAGAAAGTACTAAACGCATGGACCACTGGATATCCTTCTTTCTTACTTCTTTCCATCAGAAGACTCATGTAGAAATTAATGACCTGTACCACAAAAAGTAAACTTGAGATGTAAAGTAAGATACCAGCTTAGCAAAAGAAATCAACAGCACCACATCTTTGCTGACCACCCTGAAGTATGCAGCTGAGAGAATTTCAGTGTCAGTTGCTGTTGTGAGCATTTTGCATTCAGTTGCTTCTGCACCTTGAGAAAAACACCTGTCACCCACTCCAACAATCTAGACTAACTCCTGGAAACTGCATAATACCAAGAAGTAAAGGAACTTCCAGGAACACTAGACCCTGAAGTACCTAAAATAAAAACTGTCCAGATATTTCTAGGCTCTGCAGTAGAGGTCACCAAATGCCTTTGAAAGGACTTGTGTAGACAGTGAAGGGGCGTTTTTAAAGCAATGAAGCAATGCTGAATCAGAGTATCATTGTGCTGCAGCTAGTTTTACCTCATCATTTAGCCAGCAAAAGTCTGTTAGAGTCCGAATGTCATCCCGTGTGATCTCTAGTTTGAAGGCACTGCTGAGAATCTCATCGTGGGGTCCTGTGCCAAGTGCAGCAGCAATCTCTCTCTCCATGGCCTGAAACGAAGATTTAAATGGAGAAGGATTTGTGAGTGGGAAAAGGCTGAGCACGATAACCTCCGGGGAGCTTTCAGCAGAAACAAAACCTGTAAATCAAACTCAAGTGACAGAGGAACTGGCTTTGCCAGCATTTTGCGAAGTTAGTAATAGCACTCTTTTGTTGGTTGGTTTGTTCCAGCATCCTAACTTTGACCTTTAGAGTGCAGGTTGCCTTCAGCTTGTGTTCACAGAGGAAGCTGATAGAAACCACGTGGACCAACACAACATGGACACTCTAATGCAGCTGGGAAATGAACAGAAGTACAGCAAACACCTTTCCCACGGGACGATGCAGCCCTCACAATACCAAGGTTTCAGCCAACCACAGAAGGCATTCTCCATAGCAAGGCAGCTAAGTCAGGAGCCTGAAAGAAGCTGAATCTAGGGGACTTCAAAGGGAACTGAAGTAGCAGGAAAGCGGAAAACTGAAGTAGCCAGACTGGAGTCAGGCAATCAGGAGTCCAGGGTGTGCATGCAATTGGTCACAACGTGGATGTTTCCACCTAAGCCTGCTTCAGGAAAGCAAATAAACCATTAGGCCTGTTAGTATAAAAGACTATCATCTGCAACAGCATCTCCTTGGCTGACTCTGGGATAGCAAGGTACGAAAAACACCTGGTTCTCCTTGTACTGGGCATCACTCTACAGACTGTCAACTCTGGATTTGCTAGCCCTTTCCAAATCAGTCTTCGGTGGGCAGAAAAGGAGGTGCTCAATTAGATCAGCATGACCACATCTCTGGAGAACAAAAACAGCCCAAATTCATACAAGTAGGGGAACCTGAACTCGAACTGCCTGTTGAACAGCACAACTGAGGTAACTCCTGTGACCACTGTCACATGCAGTGCAACTGTGCCCATCCATGACTCTCCGAGATGCTGACATCCACAAGGTGCTCAGGCATCCCCAGTCAATGCAACACCATGGATCAGTAAAAGCTTATTTTTCAGGTTCTACCTCCATGGCAGGACAGGTTAAGAGGCAGAGCCAATGCAACTGCATAAATCAGGTTGGCACTGTTCTGGGAGACTGTTGTTAAATTTGGACTAATTTTTGTCCTGGGCACAGAAGCCCAAAAAACCCTCCAGTTGGCACAACTCACAGAGTGTGTGTGGCACCATAAATCCCTACAACGAGATTAACTGCTGACCTTTGCACTGTGAAGTCACAGCCATAGACATTCAGAAACAGGTTAAATGAAAATTCTGAAGATTTCAAAAAGCCTCAAGAACCACCTATAACAGATGGAACTCCTTGCAGCTGTTCCACAGCATTCTGTTTGGCCTAACAGCTAGCATACCTTTGTGAGTGGAGGAAAGCATTCTGTTTTTCCTGAGCTTTCAAACTTATCTTCTCCCTCGTCAATTATACA
The DNA here is from genome assembly GCF_000703405.1 of Apaloderma vittatum. Taxonomy (NCBI): domain Eukaryota; kingdom Metazoa; phylum Chordata; class Aves; order Trogoniformes; family Trogonidae; genus Apaloderma; species Apaloderma vittatum. The sequence continues at coordinate 9,239 of NW_009718679.1, read as the reverse complement.
TACTTCTTCAGAGAAAACAGGTGACAGGTATAATTCGAAAAATGGCTCTTCTGAAGTCTCAGCTCCATATGGTCTCTGTTGGGTAAAAGGACATTAAGCAAGCAAGCACAGACTTGTTTGCTACGGGATAGTGCAGAACACCTTGCTCATGCAATAAAACTGGAAGGGTTTTTGTACACACATCCAATCCACAAACTCCAAAGGTAACTTTTTGTTGATGACTGTTCCAACTGTGCCCCCATGTAACGCTGCACTTGGAACTAAAGGGAGGCATGAGAGGCAGAGTGCTTGTTTGGCGTGATCTAGCGTCAAGAACTCCAGCAAACTCTCCACCTATCTTGATGTAGGTATCAAGTTGAGATTGAGATTAGCATTTCTGACTCCCATAACACAAATTTTATTGTTGATCTAAGTCCTGACCAGAGCTGAAAGTCAAAGAGTTGTACTTCCTATTTCACAAAACTAGAGAAGCCTAAAGATACCACAGTTCAGCTTTGCAGATCAATTAAGTCTGTGCACTAAAGACTTTGAAGCTATACTCAAACATATTAAAGAGGAAGAATAAAAACACATAGTGTCTAGAAACAAAATTAATGGCAGTGGGAAAGCCTTTGTGATAGTACTACTCAACTAATCATGCTCTTGCTTTCCCTGGGAGAAACAACTGGGACAAATACATGTATTGTTGAGTCAGCAGGGTAAAGTGAAGAGCCCAAAAATTTCTGATCACAAACAGCTGCAGTTTCCTAAATAGTAAAATAAAGAATAACACAAGCTTACCCTTGCAATGGCTTGCTTTGCTGGTCCTCCCTCTTCAGGAGAGTTTTGTGCTGGGGTGTTGTGCCTGCAAGGAGAGGAGAAAGAGAGAGATGTGAGCTGTGTGTCAGTATTGTTTCATGTAATCCTCAAGAATTCACCTTCTGGATAAGAAATTGACTTTTTCAAGGCCAATTTTGACTAGAGCCTCAGTTGCATGGGACAATATCATCCCAGCTTCCAGCATCATTCTTTTGCAGCAGCAAGACTGGGACAGAATGAAGAGCCAGGAGCCTCGCAAATTGTTTTCCACCTAGATTTGCAAGATTCCTTTTGTTTCTTTTTATCAGTTTCCTCATTTGGAAAATAGTCAAGCAAGTAGGTGATCTTCTGTCAAGTGCTTTGTGATCTTCCGGTGATCAATACCGCATGCCTGGTGTTATATGGCAATAGATAACATGAACATCTGCAACTATACTTGCATCCAAATACAGTTAGCTTATGGAAACTAAGACCAACAAATGGAATTAAAAATGGGACAGCTCCAGGATGTTGACTTGCCTTTTATAGGCTAGTCAAGAGCACAACTATTCCCATTTGGAGAGCACTACCGTTAAAACCACATAGAATCTGCAGAGCAACAAATACACAGACATTAAAGTTATCTATATATGCCCCTTCTTCATAAACAAGAATCTGTATTGACACTAAAGATCTCCTTTGCAGGAGTGAGACCTACAACAGATTTTTATGGTATCCTATACTCGTGCTTGAAAGACTTTCAGTCCAACATGGTAAGAGTAGGTATCACAATCCTTGTCAAATGACTTCAGTGAATAGCTAACTCTGCAAAAGGAGGCAAGGAAATGTTCCTTTTATTTGAACCCATCATACCATGTCAGTGATTTCACTTCTTTTTCTCCTCTTGAGCTTACAGGAACTGGTGACAACTGAAGCCCAGGAACAGTGCTGCACAGCACTAGTGTACAAAGCGCTACCGAACAGGACTGCCACAGCCCAATCTCTCTCTGCTCCCATCTACGCTTTCTCCTCTTTCATGTGAGTGTAGGTCATTGCAGAAAGACATGTGCATCAGACTGCCACACAGAATCTCTCCCTGTAGCTACACTTCCTGCACCCAAAAGCCCATTTCCCTCAACATCACCAAGCCGTTGGAACTTATAGTCCTGCCAGCTCAGAATGCCAATACCAATGAGTACACTGGTCTCTCCAACAGACAGACAACCCAAATGTAGGCTTCCTTTTTCACCCCACACTCAAAACCTGCAAGTCACAAAACCCACCTCAGTCCCACGGGGCTTTACACACTCTTGTATCCTTCTGCTTAGGATCCTAGCTCTCAAGTGAAATAAATGAAATGTCAGCTCATTAATGGCTTGGCAGAAAGACACTCATGAGTGAAAATGGATTCTGCAAATCCAAGGACAGACAACTTGGTACAGCAGCCACTCTTGCCCTCACTGGCTCTTTTCAAACAGAAAAGGACCCAAAAACCACAATCCCAGCACAACCCTGCTTGTCACACAGCACAGCTCTCGCATGAGAGCCGTACTTGAGGGGCCACTGGCTTGCAAGCAATTCCAGAGCCACAAGCTAGCTGCTCCTCTTCCACAGCACTGAGATAGTAAATAGGATTTGTCCTCTTCTGGACACTACTGGAGGCTAAAAGAGACATGCACCCAGCACCAAAAGAAACAAGAGCCATGATTAGAAGAGACTTTACCTGATTGTATCCCTCTGCTGTGAGCAGGGTGGGCTGCAAACATCTGCACAATTGATACCTGCACAGGAAAGCAGTCGCATGAAAACAAGCAGTCAACTTTCAATTGCCATCTCATGTACAGATAAATACAAAGGAACTTTTAATTACGACTGTTTGGTTAGGAACTTTGAATTCTGGCAAACAGTGTGAACTCTAAATACCATGTGCAAGTGTATGAGATCTGAAGCAGAGCATTTAGTAAATGCTTTAAATCCTAGATCGCACACTTCACTAAACAAGTGATTTGTACAAAACCAGATGCTCCTCCAGGCTCAGGAATATCTTGTCATTCACCATGACAAACAAGCTTTCCCCAAATTCCAGCACCTGCTCAGAAACAATTTCAAAACCCATATGATTGCATAGTAAAGTCACAGATCTGTAAAAAGAAGTATTGCTGAACAATTATTTCAGTAATGAACTGGGGAAAAAAGGACTAGGATGATATTAAACATATACATATGAACATATTGTACTGTAACACACCACTGGTACAAAAGAAAATTGCTTGTCAGCAAAGCAGTTTAACTAGCCCACTCTGTAGAAGACAGCTCAGGTCACCTTTGGTAGTTAGATGACTTCAGCTCAGTAAAGATGACCTACAAAGAAAGCTAATTTGCTATCCATAGCGGTACTGTGCAGTGAGCTTATCTGCTTTCAAAGCTCTATCATAGAAATAGCCATGTAGAACATTAAGAAGGGATTAAAGAGTGACATATAACCATGACTCTAGGGTTAAGAAACTCAGTAATGTATCACTCTCACTTAGTACAAACACCTAGATGCTACGACGTTCTCTTGTATAGTCCAGAGCTAGATCTGCAGCTACAAACATCACTGGTATTGTAATGTCCTCAAGTACAATTTGAAACCAACTTTCTCGCTTCCACAAAAACTTTACAAAGCCATTGCAGCCCATCACTAGCTGTGGTTTGGGGAGGGGTGTTTCCCGCTTTTAGTTTTTCCCTTTTCCTTCCAGAGAAAGCTAACTCCATTCTAAGAGCTGACATGTATAAACATGCTGGCTAGTAAATAGTTCCTTACAAACAGACAGTGATTAACAATACACTAGCACTGACAAATCTTTCTAGAATCATTTACACATTTGAGACTTAAGGGAACATCATATTTTGAAGTCTACCTACAAAGTGGAACAGCTATGAATCATGGGGATACTCACTGGTCCTCAGTGTCATATGTGGAGAGACATCTCCACGTTTTTGGCCATCCAAGTGACTCACAGTCATCACTGGTTCCTTTGAGACAGCTTGAACACTTTGATGCAGCAATAAAAAAAAAACAACAAAAAAACAGAGAAGAATCACAATTTTTAGATGTATGGTACTCGTTATCAGCACAAACCAATTTACTAGAGAGGATACCGTTTATCCACACACAACTGTCTACATTAGAGTTGGAACCAGTCTCCTACACTGGTTTCATGACAACAGGCCAAGGGCATTTTCACGAGGAGGCAGTTGACTTTGAGAAGCTCAGCTACTTTCAACCTGGACACATCGATGATATAGGAGTCAAATGTTCTGCCACTTCAGAATTTCACAAGAGACTGATCAATTATGAAATTTGATTCCTTTACCTTTGCATCATCAAATCACTGGCTTTTTTGGTTTTTCCTTAAAAAGAAATATTCTTGCCACATTCTACAAATACCTGGATTAACTAGAGGAGGCCACTTTATTTGATGGGACAAGACAGCAGACATTACAATCATCCGTGACCAATTCTTGTCAAATGATTTATCCAAGATTACAGTGATGCTGAGAACACAATGACCGCAACACACACACTTCTGGGACGTTTTACTTCAGATGTGCTCTCTCTGACCTCAAGGACTGCATGTTCATGAGCTGCGGAAGCACTTCAGACACATTCCACAGCAACACTCTCTGGTGTAGCTCCATCTGAAAGGAATCTGTTTCACATGCTCCAGGTCTGCTCTTGAGGTAGGAGCCATACCACAGTCATCAGTGACTGGGGCACTAGATGACAAAAGCAGAGCCCTGACCCACCCCAAAATGCTCCTGACAGTGCACCAAAAATGACAGGAGATACTCTTTTGCACATCATTGTCACGCAGCAGAATGTGTAAACATGAGATGCTGCAGTCATGTGTTTATCAGTTTTCCAGCTGTGAAGCACCAAGTGGAGACTGGGATTCTTCTAAGCCTTGGTAGCAACCCCTCCAAGGCATAATTATTTCACTAAGATCATGGCATCTATTGCTTCTGTGGTTTTTACTTGTGTTGTTAAATTTGTGCAATCTCTTGACAGAGTTCTAAGGTAACAAATCCAGTTGTCATTGGTAATAGATGAATCAGCAGTACACACAAAGTTCCCCTTTGCAGGTTGCTTTAGGAACTGGAATTCTACACGAGTGGTACTTTGTAAACTTTGTGTACTGCAAAGAAAAACTCTGCAAGAATGCCTGAAGGAGGCAGTAAGAACAGAGAAAATTCTGGCATTCCCCGTGCTTACCTCAATTTTCACATTCTCATATAAGACAGGATTCCTGACTAAGGAAAAACTCATCAATTGCAAACAAGAGGAAGCTAGATTTTTATAATAATGCCACAGAATAACCAGTGCTGTGCAGTTTTATACTAGAACTTAGATTGCCAGCACTAGAATTACATACCACCTTTCTGAACACAGGCACAAGAAAGGAGTAACAAAAGCAAAACGCAGTCATATCAACAAAAGGATAGGGCCTCTTCAATATACATTCAGAGAATCTTCATGCTTCATTGCAGGGAGCTGAGGGGGGTGTGTCTGTCTTTTAAAACTTAGTTTGCCCCAACACCTGCCCTGACACACTGTCCAGAATCTGAGAGCAGGAAAGATTCTTCCATGTACAACAGCTAGACATTTTTTTTTTACTTTTAACACCAAACAGTTAACAGTTATTTTTCTTAAAATTACTTGCGGAAGCTTCTCAGATGTGGATTAGGGCAGCTTCCAGGATATTTTTCCTTTAGTAGTTGCAAATGTTGTTTGTATTTCTCCTTTTCTCCTCGTTGAACATCCTAGCAGAATGGAGGAAAACCCAACAGATTAGAACCACTGCATGTGAAGCAAATATTTGTCACCTGGATATAGTGAGGACTGCACAGGCTGTTCCCAAAATACTGGCACATTATTCGGGTTTACTTTAGCAGAAATTCCCACGCCTTCACTTTGTGAAGCCCTGCTCTAGAAACTTATGTCCCACTGTAAAGCTCAACAGTCCCACAATCCTTTCCTCAAGTGGGGGCCTCTTCTCTTCAGCTGTGCCCTGTTCCTCTTGCATAATCATTCCAGCTAACATGCATGCCTGTCAATATACACAATGATTGGGTGCTGTGAGTGCCCAGTGTATCTTAAGTGCACTCCACAGCTTGCCACGGTCCGCTTCTCCAGTACTTTGGTGTAAGTTCTTCCCCCATGTAAGCTAGGTTTATTGGGAACTTTCAAAAGTTGCTTCAGATACTGGAAGGACAAAGAAAGTCCTCTGGGACAGTTCTGTAAGGAAGGGTTAGCAGCAACAGAGTGGTTTTTGGCCTACATTATACTTCTAATGTTGCTATGTAAAGACCACAGTTGAGCTAGGTTAAGGACAACAGTGAAGCTGCACTTACAAGTAAAACTGGCTGGAGGTGTTCCCCCAGCACACCATTTCGTAGAATGGTTTGATTTGGAAAAGACCTTAAAGATCACCTACTTGGAACCCCCCAGTCATTGGCAGGGACATGTTCCACTAGATCAGGTTGCTCAAAGCCCTGTCCAACCTGGCCTTGAACACTTCCAGGGAAGGGGCTTCCATAGCTTCTCTGAGCAACCTGTTCCAGTGGCTCACGATCCTCACAGTAAAGAATTTCTTCCAGGAAAATGGTTTAAAATTCCATCTTTTGGCAACAAAGCACTGCTCTGCTCCATATGATGGAACCATGTATGGAATCATATTCCATATGATAAATGTAAAGGCAAATAAAATGCTATACACTGACTTTCCAGAAGCATCCCCTCATTAACTACACCACTGAGCTGTTACAAACTGCCATTTTAGCATTTAAATACAGGTTTGTTTCATTTCAAAAGATCCCTTTCTCACCCAGCATACCTCTTCAGCAGTCCTCCCCATTTTGCTGGTTTCTGAAGTTGTGAATTCTGGCATACTTAAATTCCTTTAAAGTGAAAAAAAAAAAAAACCAACAGCTTTAAAGCTCCTTTAAACTCCTTTAAACGCTTCAGCATTAAGGTGCTGCCCGGAAGAGGTTTAATGTGGTGTTTGTCATCCTTGTTTGTGCTAAAAATATCAACAGCAAAAGAAATAGTAAAGAGAACATTCACATATGCACCTCCTGATTCAAGCTCCACCAGCAACTACTTTGTAAAGCATGTATATAGTGATGGAGACAGACATGAGATGTTTACAACCTTTACATGAAGGTCTGCTGTCTTCATCTGGCTAGTTGGAAAGAAATAAAAGTGAAAGTCAGAACAAGTTGTTTGATCTGCATGTCACAACTGGACTTGGAGGCACATGTTATATCCATAGCAGTCCAAGCACTGAGTCAATACAGAAGACTAAAGAATCATGCAGCTGTGTTATTCATACCACCCAACCCTCTGCTTTTCCAAAAGGTAGTGCACTGGCACTAAGTGTAGCTGCTGCTTTCCTCACAAAATCCTTCTGGCACAGACCTCTGGAGACCATCTGGTGCAAACCCCTGCTCAGGCAGGGTCAGTCACAACACATTGCCCAGGATCATGTCCAGTTGGGTTTTCAAACATCTCCAAGGACAGAGATTCCACAACCTCTCTAGGTAACCTGTGCCAGTATCTGACCACGCTTAGAGTAAAAAAAAATGTTTCCTGAAGTTCAGGTGGAATTTTCTGGTTTTCAGTTTGTGCCCATTGCCTCTTGTCCTGTCAGCGGGCACCACTAAGAAGAGTCTGATCTCTCTCCTCTTCAGGCTGCCCAGAGAGGTTGTGGAGTCTCCTTCTCTAGAGACATTCAAAACCTGCCTGGATGTGTTCCTGTTGGATCCTGCTTTGGCAGGGGGGTTGGACTAGATGATCTTTTGAGGTCCCTTCCACCCCCTAACATTCTGTGATTCTCTCCCTTCAGATCTTTATACACACTGATAAGATCCCTCTGAGCCTTCTCTTCTCCAGGTTGAAAAGTCCCAGCTCTCAACCTCAGCCTGTACGAAAGATGCTTCCTCCCTTAACCAACTCGCTTCCTTGTGCAGGGGACCTCAGCACTGGGCACAGCATTCCAAAGGTGGCCTGAGTAGAAAGGAAGTATGACCTTCTTCAACCAGCTGGCAACACTATTCTTAACGCAGCCCAGGATGCTGTTGGGCTTTGCCATGAGGATGTATCACTGGTTCATGGCCAGCTTCTTGTCCATTGGGATCTCCTTCTTTGCAGAGCTGCTTTGCAGCTGGTGAGCTCCCAGCACGTACTGTTGCGTGGATCTGTTCCTCCCTGCATGCAGGGCTTTGCATTTCAGCTTGTTGAACTTCATGAACTCTGTCCAGTTCTCCAGCCTATCTAGGTTCCTCTGGATGGTAGCACACTCACCAGGTGCATCAGCCACTCCTCCCAGTTTTGTACCACCTGCCAACTTGCTGAGGGTGCCCTCTGTCCCATCACTCATGCCATTAATGGAAATGTTAAAGTGTTGGCCCCAGTGCTGATGCCTTGGGTACACCATTAGTGTTCCCCAACTGGACTTTGTAATTTTGTCACCACAGGACCTGCAAGTTACAGCACACACAAGACTACCAATCCAAATTTCAGACTGGAAGCCAAACAGTGGCAACAAATCATGTCACAAACCATCCCTCCTTCCAAACACTTCAGACTTCCAGGCAAGTGTAGAAACAGTGACTCTGCACCCCTAAACAATTATTAAAACAAATGCAACGCAAAGGCTAGTCCTTTAAACAAATCAGGAACTATTTCCTGCCAAGAATCACGAAGATTTTTACAAAATAAAGTTTTCAGGGTTTTTTGTTTGCTTTTTTTTTCATAACAACTTTTTTTTTTTCTGTCAGATTAACTATTCAGGACCTTTGCACAAGCATTCCTGGTCTCAGCCTCTTCTCAGGTTCAACACTTCCTCCTACCACAGACCTTTAATCTCTATCTAATCTCTGTTGTCTATGAAGGAACTGAATTTAAGAAGAAGTTTCAAGTTGTTTGGAGGAAAAAAAAGCTCCCTAAGTACAGCAGACTGAAGGAGTTCCAGAACACCTCTATTAGGCAATAGAGGGGAAGTTCAAGAGAGAAAGCAAAAAACAATAGACCTTTCAGAGAAGTCAAAAAAAAAACCAGAAGAATTTTTTACCTCAGAAATGGAATTGTCCTAGGAGAAAGGCACAGCAAGTCCTTATTCCAGGATTTACAGGCTTTATAAGACATTTTACCTATGGGAGAACAGCATAAGCCATCAGCAACTATAAAAAGAAACTGAAGAGTTTTATGAGTTTACTGAAGAGAGCTTCACAAAAGATAAAAAAATAATTTTCTTTCTTGGATCTTAGTTATTACTTCTGTTATTTTCGGATATTTTCAGATCTTCATACTGGTAACTACAGAACATTGTGCACACAAAGTATTGCCAGCCAAAACCAAAAATAAAATAGCGTCAGGAACTACTACCAGTGGACACATCAGAGCTGAAGGACTGCAT